>NW_024580669.1:918787-972322 GCF_017639235.1 Corvus kubaryi | reverse complement strand
TGGGGCTGCCCCTGGATCCCTGGCAGTGCCCAAGGCCAGGCTGGACACTGGGGCTGGGAGCAGCCTGGGACAGTGGGAGGTGTCCCTGCCCATGGCAGGGGGTGGCACTGGATAGACTTTAAGCTCCCTTCCAACCCAAACCATTCCATGTTTTACGAATTTGGAATGAAATCCAACCACTTTGGGAATGTAGGAGATAAAGCACCCACTTTTACTGGACAAGGATGTTGCTCCCAAGCACAGAGATCCAGCTGTTGCTGACTATGGAAGACACCAATGGGGGTTTTCTTCCAGGTTTTACCTTTCCTTCTTTCCTTCCTTCTTTTTTTTTGTTCCCAATCACAAATGTTCAGAGGATATTGGGTCACTTAATTGCTTTTTGTTTTTTGCTGGCTGCCGTTCTTCTCACGGCAGCACAAGACTCAGGGAGTTCAGTCAATACTTGTGGAATCAATAACAAAAATGACAAAGGAGTCCTGGTAATTAGGCCAAAGCTGCTGCTTATGATTTTTCAATGATTACTTCAGCTTCCTCCTTCTCCAGCATCTCCAGAAAATGGGGGCTGATTGAAGGAGGGGATCTTGCTTGACTGAGGATGTGTCAGAATTCCACAAAACCGAGCGGGAAATCAAATGAGTGCTTTTTGTGTCAGCACATGAAGGGGTTTCCAGGGAGATGGGGAAAGAATGGAGTTGATTTTTCCATGGTGCCAAGGAGTGGCTGTGTCGTTCTCTCTTTACCTGTTTGGCTCCATTTTCCTGCCTTGGAACATCTTCCCTGGCAGCAGCTCCGGGCTTGGATGTTTGGGAAGATCTCTGGGGAGATGAACAGAGGAAGACAAAAAGTTTTGAGCGATGTGCTTCTCCTTGGCTTTGTCACATCCATGGATTTCTGAGGGCACTTATTTCCTGAGTAGATCCAGAAGGGAACGGGGAGCTGATGGCTTGTCCACAGCAGGGTTTTTGGGCATGGAATTGCTGTGGATGGGAGGATAAAACCCCATAAACCCACGTGCTTCAGTGCTGAATCATCCATAAAAACATTCCATAGCATTTCCTGATCCCTCCCTTTGCTCAGCCAGGGAATCCAGGGGGTGGATGAGGGAAGGGATCGGCATGAACCTCAGGTGCCACCTTTGCCACCCAGATCCTGCCTCACTTGGAGAGGGAACACCAAACATCCAGAGGAGCAGTCTGGGTGGCTGGAGAGAAAAACCTGTTCCATGATCCTGGACTCTCTTCCCTTCTCCATAAATTCACTTCTTACCCTGGGGCTCAGTAACAGCTCTTGAGTCCTTGAATGTCCTTTTCCAAACCAGCTGTGCTGGAGAGGAGCAGACTGACCTGAGCTTGTTCCAGAGGGGCTCAGGGCCCTTTCCAGCCTTTCTCTCCATCCTTTCAAAGCCATGGAAATGGAGCCTGTGTCCCCTCCATGTTATTCCTGCATCCAGAGGAGCCAGAATGGATCCCACACAATTCTGTCCCTGGGCAGCACCTGCCCACCAGAGATCTCACCCCAGCCTTGGAAGAGGGAGAAAGGAGCAGGAGGATTTCTTGCATTGTTGGGGGTTTTTTTAATGGTTGAATCTATCACACTTCCTTTTACCCCTGTTTCCAAAAGTTCTGCTTTTCATGTGGGAAGTGTCGGAATTAATTTGGAAGTGTTACTGAGGAGTCCTGGTAGACACAGCTGTAAAAGCACCAGGACCTGCAAAAGCCCCCAAAGAGCTGTCAGAGCTTGGCTGTCGCTGGAGAAATCAAAAAAATTTTATATTCTTTTTTAATTTTTTTTTTCCCCCCAAATGTGCAGAAGCTTTTTGTCATTCCTCGAGATTCCAGGCAGCTTTTTAAAAATCTGTTTGCCACGTTCTGGTGCTGTGCTGCCATGTGGTGGTGACCCAGGTGTCCCTGCTTGGTGTCAGTCGTGTTACACTGTGGCTTCGTAGGGAAAGAGGTGGAATCATGGAATTTTAATGACTTTACCCAAAGAGCTGCCCCCCTTCTCCCTCCCTCCCCTGCTCTCACCGAGGCACAGACCATTAACAGACTGAACCCTTCAAAGGTGGCATCCAAGGCGTGACGGTGGCTCCGTGTGATTTGTAAGATTGTCACATAATTGCAGCCCGCAATTTTCTCCCCTTGGTCTGAAAACCTCAATAATCAGCCAAACCTCGGTGTCTGTAGCTGCTTTTTAACCAAGGGAGAAAGATGAGCCCTTCTCCCTGTCCTGAAAATTCAGTCACATGTTACTTTTGAAACAAAAGTTGCCACATATTTGGCTGTTGATGGCCCAGGTGAGCCACAGAAAGAAATCCTGGGCCAAGATTTTTGTAGTATTGTGGCCACTGTTCTCAAGATCCTACAAGTTCCTCCCAGTTCTCTTTAGGATCCTCTTTGCTGTTGACCAACAGACACAAGTTTAAAGTTATTCTCTCTAAAAGTCTCTTGCCGCCCAGTGTTGATGCCAAGTCCAATTCCCATTTGTTTGGTTTAAAACTGGAAAAAAAAAAAAAGGCAACATCAGTTTTTGTGTGGAAAGAGTGAAAAGTTTATCTGAGCACATAAAAAATAAAATGAGATTCTGAGCTGTCATTGGAATGATGACAGAAATCTGTGGTTCCTTTTGCTTTTCTGTGGGAGACTCAGTTCCCACAAGGAAATAATCTTGATTTGGATAAATCAGGAGATTAAAGCACTTGGTGGTGAGGCCCTTGCTGCTGACTCCATGTGGTTTGAACTCAGTTTTGGGCTATTTAACCTCATTTTAAACTTTCCAACTCCGAGGTTTGGCTTTGTGGGCATCTGAATGACCAAGCAGCGGAAAGGTTTGGGTTGGAAGGACCTTAAAGATGATCCAGTCCCAACCGTGGCCATGGGCAGGGACACGTTCCACTATCCCAGGGTGCTCCAAACCCCATCCACCCTGGCCTTGGACACTTCCAGGGGTGGGTGAGCACTTCCAGGGATGGGTGAGCACTTCCAGGGATGGGTGAGCACTTCCGGGGATGGGTGAACACCTCCGGGGATGGGTGAACATCTCCAGGGATGGGTGAACACCTCCGGGGATGGGTGAACACCTCCGGGGATGGGTGAACATCTCCGGGGATGGGTGAACATCTCCAGGGATGGGTGAACACCTCCAGGGATGGGTGAACACCTCCAGGGATGGGTGAACACCTCCGGGGATGGGTGAACACCTCCAGGGATGGGTGAACACCTCCGGGGATGGGTGAACATCTCCAGGGATGGGATTTGGTCACCAGTGTTCTCCTAAGCCATTAGAGTTTGCCTGGTGCAAACCTTCCAGGTTGGTTTCTCCCCAGAGGAGCCTTTCCTGTGCACCCCAGCCAGGTCTGCAGGCAGGACCTGCAGGGGAAGGGGGGCCCAGGGCGATTCACTTCAAAAGCATCATTCCAATGTAGCTGCTTTGTCTTCATTAGTGCTGTGCAGCCTTTGCCTGCCTTTGGAGTGGCTATTTCATGCAAATCAGGTTTCAAAGCCACCTCAATCTCTGCTGTTTCCCTGTTAATTTCGTGGCCAGGCTGAACTGCAGCTTTGTTGTGCTCTTTGCATTACTCAGGCTGTGGATGAAGCCCTTTCAAGCTCATCTCCAGCGATTCCCCTTTGATGTGGAAAGGAGTTTGTGCAAGTGTTGTTCCCTTGTCACATTTACCTTCCCAGCTCAAGGAGCCGACCCCATCACAGCCCTAACTTTGCATTAGAACATTTTTGTGAAGGTTTTTCCTGGAGTGTCATATGGTAATAACAAAATGGGGGATTTGGGAATGGTTTTACCAGGTGAACTTTTCCCCTCTGCAAGCCTTGTTCACATTCACCAGGGAGATGTACCAAGGAGGCAAAGGAATTATGGAAAGGTTTGGGTTGGAAGGGGCCTTAAAATCACCCAATTCCAACTTCAACACCTCCCACTATCCCAGGCTGCTCCAGGCCCCATCCAGTCTGGCCTTGGGCACTGCCAGGGATCCAGGAGCAGCCACAGCTGCTCTGGGAATTCCAGCCCAGCCCCTCCCCACCCTCCCAGCCGGGAATTCCTTCCCAAGATCCCATCCATCCCTGCCCTCCGGCATTTTAAATCCATCCCCCTTTGTCCTGCCCCTATGTACCTGTAGAAGTCCCTCTCCCTTTTACGTGAGCCTGTAAGTGCTGCAGGGAGTGACAGCATCAGATTTTCATGGCACAGAGAATATTGGGATTAAATTCAGCCCAGTCCTTTGTGCAGTACGGCCTCTTGTAAATATTGTAATTCATTTTATACACTGCTCTCCCTCTGGAGGTTCTGCAAGAGCTTTGGAGAGGAATGTCCCACACCACGCAACATCTGGAAAGTTGTAGGTCTGGAAGCAGGAATATCATTTCTTCCAGGTGGCAAATTCTCCCTGTTCAGAGCAACATCCAGAGTGCCTCGGGAAGGTGCTGGAGGTTGTTGTGCTGCCCTGACTGCTGGCACAAAAACTCCCTTCAGTCGCTCCCCTGAAGGATTTTCTTGCTTCTCCATCCCAACCAAGTGCCATTAATTAGCTTTAGTCTGGTTGTTGTTGGAATTCAATTGTTTCAGGCTGTAGCTGCAGCCTGAAACGGCTGCACCAAATTATGGCTGAAAATATATTCAGGAAATGTGTAATTCCCATTAGTGAGGTCTTTGGGATGCACTGATGGTGACAGGGCAAACAAGGAGCCTCAAATAAGCTGTGCCATTCCTGCCTCTCATCTCCTGCCCGGATTTGCTGTCATTAATTGCAATGAATTATTGAGGGAAATACCCTCATCATAGAAACAAAAATCCCAGGTTGGAAGGGACCCCAAGGATCATCAGGTCCAACCTTTCCTGGCAAAGCACAGCCTGGACAAGGTGGCCCAGCAGCCTGTCCAGCCCAATCTTGAAATTCCCAACCCTGGGGAATCCACCACTCCCTAGGGAAATTATTCCAATGGCTGCTTGTTCTGCTTGAGAAAAATTTTCCCCTTGTGTCCCACTGAAATCTCCCCAGGAGTAATTTGTGCCCATCCCCCCTTGTTTTATCTGTGTCACTCCTGGTAAAAAGGGATTTTCCTTCATTCCCAAGCAAGGCACTCAGCTTGGGATGGAGTCTTCCAGAAGATACCTGGCTGTTGGAAATGGGTCACCCAGAGCCTGCAGAGCGGTTTCACAGGATCCCAGGATGGGTGAGGTTGGAAGGGATCCCAGGGAATCTCCTGGTCCCACTCCCTGCTCCAGCGGGGCCATCCCAGAGCACAGGGCACAGGGAAGTGTGCCGGTGGCTCTGGAATATCCCCAGCGAGGACACTGCACCCCTCTCTGGTCTCTGCTCAGGGCTCGGGCACTGCCCAGGGCAGAAGTTCTGCCCCATGTCCAGGGGGAGCTCCCTGGGATCGTTCCCTGCCCGTCCCTCTGGTGCCACCCCCGGAGCAGAGCCCGCTCCGTCCTTTGGCAGCCTCCCTTTGGACATCGGGACCGTGGGCGAGGCCCCCTCAGCCGTGTCCCCTCCCGGGGCCGAACAGCCCCAGCTCCCTCAGCCCCTCCTGGGCACGGAGCTGCTCCAGCCCTAAACCATCCTCACACCCCTCCTCTGGCCCCGCTCCAGCAGCTCCAGCTCCCTCCTGTCCTGAGGAGCCCAGATGTGCCTGCCAGAGCTCCCAGTCCCACCTGGGTGAGGACTGGGGTCACTGGAATCAAAGACTGTTTTGCATTAGCACAGATTTTCAGATGTCACCACGCTGCTGAGCAGAATTTCCTGCAAATGCCTATTTCCTTGCAAAAACCCGGCTAGAACTTGTTTAGCCAGCCTATTAATAGCGAAATACTCCAAAATTAAGGTATTTCTGTTTTATCCCTCAGTAATGCCACTGCTGCTTTGATTTGCTAATGTCTCTCCACGCTGCCCTAAACTCCTGCAAGCCAAACTAAACTTCTTTTCTGTGTGTTTATAATGCATTAAGGTTTTATAATCTATTATACAACCCCTTCCTCGCTGCTGCAGCTGGATTTCCTCTGATCACCTCTATTCCATCACTCCAGAAATCATGCTTTATCCAGAGAAAAAGCCTTTTATCCCATCCTCTGATCATCTGTTTGCTCACAGTAGGTAAAACAAAAGGCTGAACGCCATCCCAGAAATCCTCTGTGCATTTTCCTGTTTTAAATTCCCCGTCGGAGATTTCTCCCAGGATAAGCAAGCGTTAAAATCCCGGTTTAGCCCGGCTGAGGTTGCTTTTTCTCCCAATATATTGTGCTTTGCAGGAAAGGTGGTGGATCCTGGCTTCAGAATTAGATTCTTTCCAAAAGAAGATTTGATTCTGCTGGAAGTTATTGAACGTAATAACATTTTATTGCTCTTTATAAGCAGCTCAGAATTTCTTGCAGAGGTTTTGACGGATGGAAAAGTGAGAGGAAAAGGGGGTTGTGAGGTGAGGTGGAAGCCACGGAGCAGGAGGAAGGTGGTGCAGCTGTGGAAAAGGCAAATGGGATCTAGGGAAGAGTTTCACTGGGAAATTAATGTAGTTTTAATGAGAAGGGTTAATGTTGTTACACTGGATTCGTTTGGGACTTTCCCTGGGGTAACTGTGGCTGATTCTGGTGGCTCAGCTTCCCAAAAGGTGTGAGAAAAGCTCTTGGAAAGAGCAGGAAGTTCTGCAGAAGCAGAGGGAAATAAAAATACTGAGTGGCTTCTATCAGGAAGAGTAAGGGTTGGATCTGGCAAGCTCCAGACTCCAGCCAGGGGACAACTCCAGGCCGAGAACTGGAGAGGGAATCCCCTCTCTGCACACAGAACCCAAAAAACCTTTGGGGTTTTGCCCAAAATGTGCAGTTTGCCCCCCAGATTCTGGGCGTGCGTCACAATTTTACACCAAAGTCAGTAAAATTGAAATTAGGATCCACCCAAACCTGTGCCCAAGGCAGATTGGTTTATTTTTGGATATTGATTCAGTTTATGTTGCTGAATAAAACTTGTTCTGCAGTTTATATAATATAACCTGAAGTTTAGGATTTTTTGCAGGATAGGATGAAAGTGGGGGGAAAAGTTGGGGAAAAAAATCTTCCAAAGGTTCTACTTCCATCAGATTGGATAGAGGCTGAATCCTGGTGTGGTGATAATGCTAAACAACCTGCCTGGCCTGTCTAATACCATCTTAAAATATCATATAAAAGAGTTTTAGATCCCATTTCTGCTGCTGTTTGAATTGAATTGGAGAAGATTCCCTATAAACCAGCACTGATTGAACAGCTGCACCTGTGTTTATATTGCCAAACTTATTACTGTTATTGGGAATATTTATTATGCCTCGGATAAATCCTCTGTTGTTTAAGATCTCATTTCTTTGGGAGGTTTATTTACAGGATTTCCTTTCTTCCCCCATGCCAAGTTCCTTTAGGTTTTCCTTCAAGGTTGGATGGGGCTCTGAGCAACCTGATCTTGATGAAGATGTCCCTGCCCATGGCAGGAGGGTTGGATCAGGTGACCTTTACAGGTCCTTTCCAACCCATTCTGTGATTCCATGAATTAGAAAACCCCTCCATAATCCTCATTGCTGGATTTGAACTCCTTGAGACCAAGTTCTTTAGGAGCAGGGTGGTTTCCTGGAGATGAATTTTGTTAAGACCCAGCTTTTTGGGGATTCTGTGGGTGTAACACAACTGGAACAGCAACTTCCAGAGTCTTTGGCGTTGGGATAAGTGTGTCCATCTCTTGCTTCAGTTCTCTGGGGTGTTGGGGCTCTTTTAGTCATGGACAGCAACCTTTAATTTCAGCAGCTTTTACATTTCATTGAATTCTTCATAGGTTCTCCAATCTTTAATCACAAACATAGATGCTGACATGACACATGTGGCCATCAAAACACAAAAACCCCAAAGTTTAAAAGGAAATAACATCAACTTTCCTGCTTCAGATCTCAAGATCTTTGGCAAGGAAGTGCTTCTGTTGTGACAGAGGATAATAAAAACATCCCATGGTGGGAAAGCACCCCCAGAACCTTGGGCAAACTCAGTGCCTGCAATTCCAAATTACACCCTGAGTTCCTGTCCTTATTCCATGAATTTTAAGCCAGCAGGAAGCCCTGATCTTCCAGTTTATCATCCAGAAATGAAATAAAAAATGAAAGGAAAGGAAAGGAAAGGAAAACCGTGGCTAAATCAGAGCTCCTCAAAGCCTGCAGGCACCACGGTAATACAAATCATACATTAAGAAATAATAAAGAGCAGAATGGTGGTGAGGAGCTTCAGGCTGAGAACAGGATTGGTAAACACTGAGTTTAACATCAAGAAAAAGAATCCTTTAGGGCGTCAACCTTCAGTGATCGTAGAGCGTCAGGAAAGAAATTATCATTTTTGTTGTTGTTGTTTACCTCAGAAACTTCAGGAAGAGATAGAGAATGGAGAAAAGATGCTCCGAGGAGCCCTTCTGGAAAAAGTCCAGACATTGCAGAGTTCCACAGATGAATTGGTTTAATTAGGCTGTATCAACACTTCTGCTGCTGCTTCAGAGACAGACTCATAAAAGATATTAAAGATGCAGTTGGGGTGTTGTATTTTCGTTTCAAAGATGCCCACGACTCCTCCATCATTAAGAGCTTCGTCCTATTCCTTTTCCTTTATTTTTACTGACTAAAAATGTCTGTACTGGCTGGAAACACTTAAACGGAGACAAAAATGAGGCAAAACCCCTCGTTTCTGTGATGTAGAAATTATTTAGGAGGAGATGACAACCTTAAAAGATTGAGGATGAAAGTGGTGTGGAAAAAATGGGATTTTGTTCAGCAAGGGTTTGTTCTCCTCTCTGGAGGATCTGTGTTGGTGCCAATGGCCAAGGTGTGCATCCAGATATTACCGAATATTTGGGGTGGGAGGATCTTCCTGCAGACTCTTGGGGAGCTATCAGTGTGCTGAATTCCCTGGAGTTCATTCCACGGGGACAACAGGGGGTTTTTTGGGAATTTGCTGATGAATTTTGAAGCTTCATCTCTCTCCTCACAAACACAGGGATGGATAAAACCCCTGGGGAAAGTGAGGGTGAGCTGGGAGTAGGGCAGGTGTAGGAACTTCCAGACCTCGATGTGAAGGACTTGGAGCATTGACAAACCTCTGCTTAACTCCAGGGATTTGTGGAAAAATCATCTGGTGAAGTTAGAGGTGTATTTGGAAAAAAAATGGGTTTTTTTCTGGAGTAAACCACTTCCAGTTGATCATGGTGAGGGAACTTCCCAAGTTTTTTGGGGTGGTTGGAGACGCTTTTTGTCTAAGCCCTGAGAGTCCCTCAGCAACTGTCCCACACTGTGTTGGAGGAAGGATGGGAGAATCCTTCTTCATGCAATCTTTCCAGACTTACTGACTGTCAGAGGGAAAATACTGGGAAAATCCAAGTTTTCCATGCTTGGTACAGTGGACTTGATATCTGCAGGTCTGAAATCGGTGATGGAAGTCAGGACATTCCACTTCAACGTGAGGGAATTCCACCTGGACTTGAGGAAAAACTTCTTTCCTGTGCAGTGACAGAGCACTGGAATTGATTGTCCGTGGAGGGTGTGGAATGTCCTTCCCTGGAGATACTCCAGAGTTTTCTGGATGTAGTTCCATGCCAGTGCTCTGGGATGGCCCTGCTGGAGCAGGGAGCTGGGACCGGATGATCTCACTGTGGTCCTTCCAGCCTGACCCATCCTGGGATTCTGTGAACATCAGGAAACACTTTTTCCTGCCAGGGCATCAAACATGAGTCCAGGTGGCCCAGGGAGGTTGTGGAATTTTCATCCTTGAAGATCCCCCAAACCCACCTGGACACAGTCTTGGACAATCCTCCAACTTCAGCTCTTCCCCAACTCCGTGCCTTGACATCAGGGTGCATTTTCCAGGCTGCCAGAACAAGATGAAGGGTTAGAGATGACAAGTTGAGCTTTTTTATTGTTTTAATTTAAGGAAACAGGGATTTTCCTTCAGAATCCTGAAACCCAGCAGTGTTAAAAGTTTTTCTGCACAGCTCTTCCATGTCACAGAAAATAGACAGGGCTGGGACAATGCAGGGAATTCCAGACAATGCAGGGAATTCCAGACAGTGCAGGGAGTTCCAGACAGTGCAGGGAATTCCAGACAATGCAGGGAATTCCACACAGTGCAGGGAATTCCAGACAGTGCAGGGAATTCCAGACAGTGCAGGGAATTCCACATCATTTCCCAGGGTCTGTGTGTTTCAGAAGGGCTGGGCAGAGCCTGATTTCTGCTCTTCTCTACCCAAAATTGTTTTATAATCACCGTGTAAGAGTAAAAACCACATTGGCAAGGCCCTGTACAATTACTTTGTTATGCATTTTGCTATGTTGGTGTATTTGTTTAATTAAGTTCCTTGCTAATTAGAGCTGTATGTACTCGTGTTAATTATTATTTGCTTAACACAATCAGCAGTGTAATTCTTTTCTAAGAAGCCACACACACTTGCCAGTGAAACGAAATTACTGATTCCGTGGGCTCTCCAAAAGAGTAGTTGCTCCATTTTTGTCAAATGAGAGCTTGCACTCTTTAATGTGAATGAAATTCAATTTAGATTACCTGAAACTTCACATAATATATTGTATTTTTAATTGGTGATTAAACAAAGGAAGAAAAAGCTGGTTTGATTTGTACCTTGGCACAAAGATGTCTATTTTTCCTGACTGGATTACAAAATTGGACAGCTCTGCTATTTATCACCCTCCAAGACCTTTTTCCATCTGACAAAGAAAAAGTACATTTGTCTTCAGGCTTTGGAAAGAAACTGCTTTCTCATGCTAAAAAATGTAACCCCATGCAACTTCTGACCTTTTGCCAAGCTTTTAATTAATTTTTTTAAATACAAAGAACTTGAAACATGTTCCTCAGCCAGATCCCTGTTGGGGTTTTAATGCTGTGCCCATGTGATGGGCAAATTTCTGGTCAGCCCCTAAAATAGAAAGGAAAGTGGTGCCATAAATATCTTTAATCGTGTTCCAGAAGGGAGTTAATAACCAGGAATTGTTATTTATGAGTAGGGTTTGTGTACGTCCGCACACCCACACCCATCTGGGTTGTGTCTCTCTCTCTCTATCTGGTAAATCTTCAGGGCTTTGACTTCTGCAGGTCGTTGCTTGTTTGAGTTGCTGATCAGTTCTGCAAAATGTGTTTGGTATTTGGGGGAACCGCTATGGAATGTACTTAGTCGGGAACCTCGGGAAGGGAAGGAGGAAGCAGCTCCTCCAGGAGGAGCAGATGGAGGAAATAATTCTCCTGAAGGAAAATAAAAACATGGCCAGCATTATGGAGGGAGATTGGGAGGATTTGTCCTCATCCCAGGAAGGTTGGGGATGTTTCTTTGCATTTCTCAAGAAATGTGGTGTTGAGTGAGAACCTGATCAGCAGAGGAGCAGAATATTAATGAGTGTGTTGAGCCCAAAAGGTTCTTCAGTGCCTTCATAAACTCTGAAATGAAACTGGGCAGGAAATGCAAGCTCTCCTGGAGTCCTCTGTAATTTACACCCAAGCCAATCTATTCATCTCAAACATTCCCTAATTGCAGTTGTTTTCAACTCTGCCACAAAATCAACAGGTTTTATTTAAAAAGACAAAATCAGCACTCGGCTCATGGTTATGTCCATCCAGTTGTGGCATTTTTTGTGTGCAGTTTGAATTCTGCCCCATCACTGAGATGCCTTGGGAACAGAGGAGTGAAACCAGCAAGAATTGCAAAGTGCTTCCACAGCATGGCCTGAAGTGCTTTGCTGAGGAAATGTTCAAAATGCACCTTGTCTGTTCATAATCACCATCGAAAATGTGCTGGGAAATGGGCATTTTACAGAAATGAGGGATTTACTCCTCCCTACACAACGAAGGGCACGAGGCCACTGTTGGATATTGTAATGGAAAAATCACAGGGGGGAAAAAAAGAGGAAATTGAAGAATCACAGGAGAAAATACAGACAAGTGGAAGAATCAATAATGACGTTAATGAGAACTGCTGGAAATGCCCGTTAGTGGGAATCGCTGCTCCAGGAATCATTTCCAGTCATCGGTCCCGTTGCCTTCCCACACGAGGAGCATCTCAGGGATGTGAACCAGTTCCCAAAACCAGCGTGGTTCATTGGAGGATTCTGCTTTACCTCGATGTGTTTTTCTCACGGAGGCTGTGTGAAAAACATCAGGCGGCCCCCTCAGTCCCTTCGCACTTCTGTTGTCCACCTGGAAAAGGGGATGAGAACATTTCACTGTTCCAGCGAGAAGGGAGAGTTAAGTAAAGATTTCTTTGGTGGAATCTTGCTGATGGTACCCTCAGGAGGGAGTGATTAAACGAATTCCAGAGCAATTGGCAACAAGGTCAGAACTTCTCATGGGCATCACAAGTGTCCACAGCAGGTGAATGAAGGGTTAAAACAAGATATCGAAGAATCGTGAGATGGTTTGGGTGGGAATGGATCTTAAAGCCCATCCAGCGCCAGGCCCTGCCATGGGCAGGGACACCTTCCACTACCCCAGGGTGTTCCAAGCCCTGTCCATCCTGGCCCTGGACACTTCCAGGGATGTGGCAGTCACAGCTTCTCTGGGAATTCTATTCCAGCCCCTCACTACCCTTACAGGGAAGAGTTATCTGTGTCCCTTTTACCCCCTAAAATTCATACCCAAATCCGTAAAGTCGTCTTCCTTTGGGTGACTTTGTGCAGCAAAGGGGTCGATGTCACCAGGAATTCCGTGAAGAGGTTTCCATCCAGCTCCTTCGCTGTGCTCCCCTGTGCCCTTGCAGAAACAGAGCTGGATTAATTTAGGCCTAGTCTAATTAACAAAAAAAGGACAGAACGAAGGTCTGACTGTGCAGGGTGCTCCACAAAACTCAGCTCCACGTTAATTGTGGTTGTTTGGATAGAATCGTTTCATTTGTCGCCTCCTGGCTATGCAGAGTTCCCACTTTCCCTGTGTTTGTGTTCTAATCCTTCTCCTTAAGGCTGCCTACAGCAAGAAGGAAGAAAAGAAACCCTTTTAATCCATCATTTATTCCAAACACTGACTACCAAACAGGAGGATTTAGGAATTGGGGAGGTAGGGAATGTTTTATAAGACAACAAAATTCACTCACCAGCTCGTTTCAAGGTGGATTTTTAATATTCTGGAGGTAAATTAGCAGATCCAGCACCAGCCCCAGGCCCTGACATGTGTTTCCTAATGACAGTTAATTAGGGGCTGTCTGCAGCAATCATGGGCTGTCAGGCCTCATCCAGGCTGGAAACGTGAGGGACACAAGAGCTGCCTCCCCCCTCCTTCCCTAATTGGAATGGTTTGCCAGGATTAACTGTGAATATCCGAAGAGGTGCTTTGACACTTAACAGAGCCTTTCCCACATGCCATGGGCAGGGCTGGAATTCCTGCTGGGCTCGGCATGGTGAGAGTGATATGATTTCCTGGAATATTTCTTAATTCTTCCCATCTCCAGCCTTTCTCAAGGATTATTCTCAGGGTTCTCTATAAGAATCGGGAGATATCCGATCCCACATGACTTTTCCAGTGGTGCTCCTCTCCTCTCCACCGCTGGGTCATCATTATCCTGGGATATGTAGGTCATGTTCTAGGAAGGAGGCAATTCTGTTGTCACTCATGGAAGCTTTTATGGAATTCTGGAAATGCTGATTCCCGGCAATTCCTGGTGCTCGCTGTGGTGTTTCAGGAAAATTGGCTTCGGAGCAGCTGCAATGTAGAACCAAGTTCTCTTCCCACTTCATTTTTATCTCAATAAATCACAGAATGAATTGGATGGGACCTTAAAGCCCATCCAGTTCCATGGGCAGGGACACCTTCCACCAGGCTGCTCCAATTCCCATCCGACCTGGCCCTGGACACTTCCAGGGATCCAGGGGCAGCCACAGCTGCTCTGGGAATTCCATTCCAGGGCCTCACCACCTTTCCAGCCAGGAATTTCCCGATTGGCCACCTATTTATGGATGTATTGGCCCTTTGCCCAGCTCCCCACTGCACCTGGAAGTCCTTTGAAGCCTGATGTGGGAATGTTGTAATTTTGGGATCATCTTGGGGTTGGTCATTCCTGACTTTCTAAGTTCTTTCTCTCTGGGAGGTTTGGTGGGGACAAAGTTTTCTCCACGATGTTCTGAAGGTGCCCTCAGGGTGTTCAGGGAGTTCTTCCGGGCCATTTATTTAAGAGTTGGACTTGATGATCCTTGTGGGTCCCTTCCAGCTCCGAATGTTCCATGAATGTGTAAATCTGGGACTCCTCACCCTCAGTTGCCTCTCTCGGCCTAAGTGGAGGAATCCCAGAGTGGGGAGGTTCTTGGTTCGGTTGGGAGTCCAGAGTGACCTGGAAATCACAGCTGGATCTGCAAGACACTAAACTGGGAAATCTTTCCCAGGAATTTTAGTACTTAGAGCAGGAAAATTCACCTGGCTGGATTTCTCAGCGCTCTTGAAAACCACAACTCTTGGCAGGTGTCCTGCAGCTCAGGATCACTTGGAATTGTGGCTTCACAGCAGTGCTGGGGACAAACTTTGTGTCTTTTTCCATCAAATTTTGCTGTAATTGCTCCATCTAATCCCTTGTTAGGCTCTAATATCACTCCTGTTGCGTCAGACTTTTTCAAAGTTCATTTAAAGAAAATGCTGACGATATTTTGCGTCTCATTTATCCCCGTCCTGGCTGCTTCAGAGATCTCTAAGCAGATCGTCGTGGCGTTAATTATGATTTCATGGTCAGGCCCTGCTCCTCCAGAGGAGTGACACGATTTTTACCCCTCTGTGTCTTCCAACAAGGAATCTCCAAACAGCCCTGGGATGTGTCCCACTGCTCCAGAAGATTTGATATAATGGAGGGCTGATAAAGCCATCAAACAAATCCTATTTACGCATCATCCCTGAGAGGATGATTTGTGCACCAGTGAGGGCTGGCAATGGGAAATTACCTTTGGAGTTGAAATTTCCATTCTGAAGTCGCATTGTACTTTTGGTTTTTCAGGCTGCAAGTTTCTGCTTGAAGTTTATATCTGGTTGCCACTTTCACTGTACAAGCAAAGAAGCTTGAATACGAAATATTTCATGTGCTTGTCTATAAATTGATATTTTGTAATCGTTTCATCGATGCTGCTGAATTTTACGTTTTGTCTCTGGTTTCTCAACAGCTCCAACTTACAATCTTTGATGTGAGGGGTTTTTTTTTCTTAAATCTAAATAACAAAAACAGCAGTTGGAAATAGATTTTCTGGGCATTGTTCAACATGATCTCATCCCTTGTACTCCGTCATCATCATCCACTTGGGGGTTTATTTGGAATATAAAAAAGTCTGAGGTAAAGCAAGAAATTTTGGATCTGTTTTTTGCTGCTATTCTTCATGGAAAGGGCTGGAAGAGGTGGGAAAAGCACTGGAAGAGGTTGCCCTGGGTAGTGGTGGAGTCCCCGTCCCTGGAGGGATATCAAAGCCATGTGGATGTGACACTTGGGGACATGGGCAGTGGTGGCCTGGGCAGTGCTGGATCTCCCAGACTTCTGTCTTTGCTTGGTTGTTGGGTTTTTTTTTTTTGGGCATCTGTGCCGTGTGGGACCCTTGTCTGGACCCCACTCGTTACTTTTCCTAATAATCATTCATCCATAAGATATTTTGGAAAGGAGTTAATGCCCAAATTTTACAAATAGGGAGATGCAGTCAGGGTTAGTGCAGGTCATGTAGAACCACCCTGAAGGTCAGGAATAGGTTCAAGGACCTTGGTTTTTTCTCCTGCTTTGGTCGTTTGACCTTCATAAAAGTCTTTAGAAATCCTGTTTGGGAAGTGGAGGAGTTCCCTGTGTCTGAAGAAGTTCAGGACTGACAGAGGGTAACTTCCTGGAATGTTCCAGGCCAGGTTGGACGGGGCTTGGAACAACCTGGGATGGTGGAAGTTGTCTCTTCCCAATCCTTCCTTCCATCCTTTCCAAGCAGCCTTTGAAATCTGACCAAGCTCTGGGAAGAGTTTCAGTTTTTTTAATCGTGTGACCACTTTCTGTTTGGATGGAATAATGGAAGGAAACCTCTTCGGTTCTTCCTGAAGATGCCTTTTCCTGCCTTTTTTCTCATGAACTTAATTTTTGGGTGCTCAGTTCTTCGAGGTCGTGGCAAACGAAGGAGGGCAGCAGGAGGGATCAATTACAAGGGACATTATTAATTTTTAATTAACTTCCCTTGACTTCATTCAGACCCTGCTCTACTGTCAGCACGAGGCTTTGTAAATCCAGGGAGTGATGAGGATGTTTTTGGATGGAGATTGAGTGTGGGGCCTTTTTAATGCTCAGTGCATCTGTTGAGATATAAATCCATTGCTTTTCCATGTTCCATGCCCTGATCCTAAGGCAGGGATGAATTAAATGGGTAAAGAAACACAGAAGGTTTTCTTTTCCATTGCTTTAATTAAAAGCTCCAATCAAAACCAGGTTTTTTTCCTTAGGTCCTCCACAGGTCTAGGACTCAGAGTTTAGGCTGATTTCCGTAACTTGATCTTAAACTTTTCCAGTTATTTTTTAATCAGAGCATCCCCGAGCCCTGCATGTGCTCAATTTTCCACTAATTGTGCTAAAAGCTGTTAATCACTTTTGGAATTTGCTTCCCACACCGTTCTTCTGTGCAGTTAGATATTCTGTACGTTGTATTCTATCTCCTCAATCCCCATCCCGTCGCCCCAACCTCACATCCCATGAATATCCCCATTGGCTGAACTCCCACAGTGTTGGGGGACCGTGGTTTGTGCTCACTGCTGGATGGAGCCTTTTGATGATTAATTGGATTTTCCTTCCTCCTGGCCCTGTTTTTGTACAAATCCAGGGATCCCTGAGACCCCTCCACAGGTGATGGATCTGTTGGGAATGCCAAAGGTGTCTCTTCCCCAAGCCCTTTCTTCCTCCTCCCTTATTTCTTTCCTCCGTAGCCACTGAGCAGAAATGTTCTGTTGTCATTCTGCCATTTCTCCTTTTTCCTCACTTTTTGTCCTGTTTCTTCCCACTTCCTGCTCCTCTCAGAAACTCCTCCTGCAAACTGCACGTCTCCCAAATCCCTCAGCTTCCAAAGATAAACTGATCTGTAGCTCCTTAGGTAGAGCCTATCTCAAATAATGTGCGTTTGTGATACGAAGAGAAATATTTATAAACCATTGAATTCTTGGAATTGGCAGAATCTTGGGTTTATTTAGCATTTTCCACGGGCCCATCTGCTGCTGCACGTTGGCTGCTGTGCTGCTATCGGTGCAATTATGATTTTATTGATAAGATAAGAGCATGGGGGTGTAAATAAATATAGAGAGGGAGGAACTGAGAGGAGACCAATCTGTAGGTATTATTTCATTGGGGCTGAGCGCTGCATGCTGATGTTAAAGGGGCAAAATCCGAGGAGAAAGGAGCTCTTGGATTCCTCTTCCTGCTCCACTCGTTGGAGTTTCTGTCTCAGGAATACAGCAGAGGTTGGGATTCCATCTGTTTTCAGCTTTCTTCCCTAAATCCTGCCATTAAATGACATCAAAGAGGTTTAAATTCATCAGCTGAAGGCTGAAGCATCCCATTAAAAGGAAGCAATTTAAAAATCACCTAATTCCAACCCCCTGCCATGGGAAGAGACTCCTTCCACTATCCCAGGTTGCTCCAAGCCCCGTCCAACCTGGAACACTTCCAGCTAAAATCAATCTATTCTGAAAATGTATTTCTTTACAAGGAAAAGAATCAGCATAATCATAAATTTGGCTGAATAATAAATTATTCACGGCATTCAAGCAGTATTAGTTAGAGGGAAAAGATGAAATGCAGAAGACTGAAATGATTCACAAAAGGCTGGATGAGTTAGGACAAGTATTAGGATTCCTGGTGCAGTTTTTACAGCTCAGGGCAATAAAAATTCATGGAAAAAATCCAAACTAAAACTGCTGCAACATCCATCATATCCATGAAGCTGCAGTGCTACATTGTACACATTTTTTTTTTTTCCCCTCTTTTTGGTAATTGAAAAGAACTGGGAGTTGTCAGGAGAAAATGTGGGGAAAGTGAGCACAATTTACAGTGCAGGTGGCCACAAAGGCAGGGTTTATATCAGAAAAACCCACTTGTATTTGCTCAGATTGCTGCTGAATAGCTTGGTGCTTCCTAGGATTTATTTCTACCTCCTTCAGCTTCCCAAGCTCGGAGCTCTGTCACGCCCTGGAGGAATATAAACACAAACATAAGGCTTTATTTGCAGGGAGATTTCTGAATTCAGACTGGAAGAATTCCCACCCCCAGTGCTGTAAAATCCTTGTAACCCAATAAATGTGGGGGTTTGCCATCCCTCTGGAAAACCGTGAGCTCTGGCTGGCCCTGTGTTTGTGGGATTGTAACTGGATTAGGAAGAACTCTTCGATTGACAGTGAAGAGTTAATTAGGCTAACGACTTCCTGGTGCTGTGCCTCTGGAGTGTCCCTTTGGAAAATCCTGCCATTCTGAGCGTGACACCCCATCCCATCCCGGAACACTCCCGAGCTGGGGAGAGGAGATACCAGGGAGCTGCCATCGGGATCAGCGTGGATAAAATCCTGCTAAATCAGCCCATCTGTTCCAGATCCTTAATTAGTGTCATTCCTGTCAGGAATGAGAGTTTCCCCATCCTGGATTATGGACAGGTTTCACCAGAGGGTTCCTCTTCCGATGTGGAACGACAGGAGAGCTCCGAGCCCCTGGCAGGGCCTGAAGGGGCTCCAGGAGAGCTGCAGAGGGACTGGGGCCAAGGCCTGGAGGGACAGGAGGCAGGGAATGGCTTCCCAGTGCCAGAGGACAGGGCTGGGTGGGAGATTGGGAATTGGGAATTGCTGGCTGGGAGGGTGGGCAGGGGCTGGAATGGAATTCCCAGAGCAGCTGGGGCTGCCCCTGGATCCCTGGCAGTGTCCAAGGCCAGGCTGGACATTGGGGCTGGGAACACCCTGGGATAGTGGGAGGTGTCCCTGCCCATGGCAGGGGTGGAACGAGATGATTTTCCAGCTCCCTTCCAACCCAAACCATTCCATGAAGCCTCAGGAGAGTTCACAGACTCAGGGAAGCACCATCCACGTGACCTTCCCATGGAAAAGGATGGGACTTGTCCCTTTCCAAGCACTGATCTGTGGCAGGGGGAGGACGAGGACAGTGGCAGAGTCACCATGAGCAGTGCCAGGCACTTTGTGCCTCTCATTATGGGATGGAAATTCTCTACAACCTCAGAAACATCTGAGCAGCCTCTTCCAGCTGGATTTGGGAGGAATATTCTTGGTCAACACCCTGCACTCAGATCTGTTCTGGGCCTGTGTGTAAAGATAACTTCATCTCCCACCAAAACATGACCCTTTGGTCTGATAATCTGTAGTCAAGAGCCAGGGCGTGCCTTGCTCTGCCCTTCCAGCCCCGTTGGCCACAATTCCATGCTGATAGAACCAGATCTGCTCCTCGTGTGCCACGTGTGAGCTGTGCCCTGTAATTATGGGATAATAAACCTGACACACACATGAACATCAAATGACACTTCCCAGAGTCAGGAAATCGTTTTCCCGCTGGCAGTAACAGCCCTTGGTGTGTTTGTGCTCTGCTTTGCAGCAGCTTTATGAGGCTGATGAATTAAGTGGGATTTGTAAGGATCACTCTGTGGACAGGAGCCAAGTGTCTGGAATTCCTGTCAGGAATCATTCTAGGTTTGGAGATCAGGAGTTGGGAAAAGAAAAAGTCAGCCACGCATGGAGCTACACACGGAATTAGTGAAATGAGTTCCATTTGGAATAATGCAACTGCTGGTGTTGAGGCCGTTGAAGTAAAGCATTCACTCTTCAGAGAAGAGGAATGGGATCCTTAATGGAGGCACAGCATCCAATTTGTCCCAATTTGTCCCAATTTGTCCAAATTTCCTGCCTCCAGCAGCACAGGGCTGTTGCAAATCCATTCTCCTCATTAGCCTGGCCCAGACCCTGGATGCCAAATGAGGTGGATGATCCAAGGCAATTCCAGCTCCCAGCTTTTCGTCTCTGTTTCCTCTGGAAGCTGATTCTGTTTTCCCCAAACACATCCTGCAAACACTGAGCCTCCTCTCAACCCTCCAGAGGAACAACGAAATCCTGGTGGTGTTTCCTTGCCAAAAATCCCTTCATGTGGGAAACTTCCTGTCATTTTTTGGTTGCAGCTCTGGCTCTGTGGCCAAGGTGTGAATTTATTAATGACAGCCTGGAGCACAGCTGGGTCTTCAATCACTGGTTCTTGCCTTCCTAAAAGGCAATATTGGTGTGTCCCAACTGAGTTTTTCAGCCAGTTTACTAATGGAAGTGATTAGGTTGGAATTTTGTGTAGGTTAAAGGCACCTGGCTGGATTTGTCATCTGGAAATCGGGATTTGTAGACCTCAGAAGTGCATTACTGTTACCCTGGCAGCTTTTGATGTACAGGGTCTTTGTGTTCCTGTGCAAACACCTGGAACTGAGCACCACCACCGCTGTGTGATCACAGAGCCATGGAATGGTTTGGGTTGGAAAGGACCTTAAAATTCATCCAGTGCCTCCCCTGCCATGGGCAGGGACACCTCCCACTGTCCCAGGCTGCTCCCAGCCCCATCCAGCCTGGCCTTGGGCACTGCCAGGGGGATCCAAGGACAGCCACAGCTCCTCTGGAAAAGCTGGTTTTTTCTCCTTTGTGGTGTTGCATGCCCAGGGTTGGTGAGAAAGGAAAGTCCTCGTGCTCCCATTGCTCCGTTGGGGTGTGTGGTTCCTTCCCTGGCTGTCCTGGAGGGATTTGTGTTGTCCCTGCTCTTCTCTCGTAATTTCCATGGAATTGAGAGTGGGTAAAACCAAACTCTTGTGCCCAGGTGGGCAAGAGGCCAATGGCCCCTGGGCTGTGCCAGCCCCAGTGTGAGCACAGCCCCAGGGTAGGGACTGTCCCCTGTGCTGGCCCTGATGAGGAACCCCCCAGAATCCTGGGGGCAGCTCCTGACAGGAGAGACCTGGAGGGGCTGGAGCGTGTCCAGAGAAGGATCTGGAGCCCCAGGAGCAGCTGAGGGAGCTGGAAAGGGGCTCAGCCTGGAGCAAAGGAGGCTCTGGGGGGACCTTGTGGCTCTGCACAAGTCCCTGACAGGAGGGGGCAGCCGGGGGGGTCGGGCTCTGCTGCCAGGGAACAGGGACAGGAGAGAGGGAACGGCCTCAGGCTGGGCCAGGGGAGGGGCAGGCTGGATACTGGGAAAACTTCCCCAGAAAGGTTGGTCCAGCCCTGGCACGGCTGCCCAGGGCAGGGGTGGAGTCCCCATCCCTGGAGGGGTTTCAAAGCCGTGTGGATGTGGCACGTGGGGACACGGGCAGTGGTGACCTTTAGCAGGGCTGGGGAATGGTTGGACTCGATGGTCTTAGAGGACTTTTCCAACCTGAATCATTCTGTGATTGTCCCATCCAGATTCTCAAGTCAGGCACCGAGGTATGGAAAAGATCTGGGATCTGTGTTCTTCTGCTCCATCCCATGTGTTTTAGGGTTTTATCAACAGTTTTGGGTACAGGACTAAAATGTGAATAAAAGGGTTACTTGATGAAAGGATGAACTTGATGTTGACTGGGAGAGAGGGAATTAATGCTCTGCCAGAGATTTCTGAAGTGATGGTGTCTTATTTCCAGCTGTGAAATGAAGTAGCCTGGGAATTCCACAGGGTTGTCCGTAGAGCTCTGTTTCCCCAAATAATTCCACAGACACGGGTTATGGGATGTTTACCTGGCCCTCCTGGCCTTTTCCTCGCGTTGGATGATAGAAAATCCAACTGCTGTGAGAGGACAGCCAGAATCACTCCTGGTGGTGCCACAGGTGGTGATGCCCAACTGAGGTGTCCATAGCAGGACATCTCAACTTGTCCCACGTCATCTCAACTTTCTCCACGTCATGAATCTCTAGATCTGATCAATTCTGGCTCTGGTTCTCCTGGAGCTCCACCATGGTACTCCAGCTTTGTCTCCAGGTGGGCTCTGGAGTTACAACCTCAATTTGGACTTTTCTTTGCCCCGGTGTGTTTTTAGGATTTAACTGGCTGTCCCCACTCCAGAGACTCGGGAGTCAGTGGGATGCTAATGAGGGATTGTGCCATCTGCCCGCTGATTTAATGGAATGTCAGCACGAGGCAGACAGGACTAATTGGAGTGACAGGCGCAGACAGTGATGGGGCTCTTTGCTGTCTCATTGGGAAAAGCAGGGCAGCAAAGAGGTGCAGCAGAGCTGATCTCATCCTGTCTCTTGTAGGCTCACACAACCTGCCACACCAAATCCAGGGGCTTTGAAACCTCTGGCTGCTCCCAGTTGTTCCTCCAAAGCCATTCCTGCGTTCCCATTCCAAAGGAGGACAACACAATCTAACAACCGCCAGTTTGCCCATTTGTAAAGCTGGCACTGCAGCTCCTCTATTAATAGAGCCATTTGAAGGATTTATCCTCAGCATATGTTGCTTTTTAAAAGGGGCCAGATTGAGAGCTGGGGGGGGGGGGGGGGGTTGGAGCACAAAGAACGAGCCACCAGATCCAACTGAAAAAAAATAATGGGAATAATAAGTTAATTTTTACAGAGCTGTTGTGCTCGGGAGGAAATGTGAAGTTGTGGGGGGTATCATTACATTGCAGTGGGGGTCAACAAACAGGATGTGATAGGACATTAAAGGAGATGGGATTTAATAATAGGAAAAGCTGAAGTTAGTGAACTTCGTGTTTTGCATCTCTTGGTTAATAGGGTGACATTATATGGTGGCTCTGTTAACATATTTATTGCTGCGATCCCCGAGTGTTCTACAGACATTTAATGCTGCCTCACAGTATTTCTGTGTGATGGGCAGGAATTCCTGTGGAATTGTCAGGATTGTTTAAAATTACAGTGCTTTTTAAGCAGGGCTGGATGTATTCTCTACCCTGCACGGAGCAAAGTAGCAGAGCAGTGGTGTTACCTGGTGTGGGAAATAAAGCCTTGACTTTGCTTCTGTGTAGTTTTAAAAAAAAGAAGAAATGGTGAAATCTTCCAGGTTTGGTTTCATGCCCTGGGTTCACATAAAACAGGGACATCACAGACCTTTAGAGAGAGAGGTTGATGGGTTGGTTGGGGCATTTCTCTTCTGTAGGATTGGATTTAAATTACAAATGGACCGAGGGAGGGTAATTTACTTCAGTGGTCGTTTTGGGTTATCTCCATCTGGGAGCAGTTGTGTCACTTGGAGGCAACTTGGCTCCACCTCAGTCTGGTTTTGGGCTGGAAATTTAGGGATTCAGGGATGGGAGAGGAGAAATTTGGTAGAGAAAAGCAAAGAGGTGGCTGAATAGGAGCTGGGTTTGCTCAGTTCTGTATAAAGTGAAGATATATAAATTATTAATTTATTTTATTGGTGACAAAGGATGAAGAAGGAGCTCATCAAAGCTGGATTTGAGGCTGAAGGTGAAGCCTGGTGCTGTGCACATCCCAGCTCTGCTCCCCAGTCCCTGGAAAAGCAGCATTTTACATTTCCCTATTCTCCAGATGTGCACAGTTGGGGTTTTTTGGTCATGATCCCATCCCCTCCTGCAGTTTGGAGCATTTCTCATTTTGCAGACATCCAGTAATGGGAAAACACAGGCTCTGTGGACATGGACAACCCCAGAAAGGTCCTCCATAAATGAGGAGGAGACCAAACCATTCTCTCAGAGGTTTCCTGCTTCCAGGTTCACGTTGTAAAGAACCTGCGCCTGCTCTAGGGGATGGAAAGCAGGTTCATGGCACAGAGGGAAGAAAGCTGCTTCCTGTTTGTTCTCCAGGTGAACTCAGAGGCCTCGTGGTGTCCTTAGGAGTCTGTAGGGATGAGCAGGATCAAAGCCTCTCCAAAGCCTCTGTGTGGGTCAGGCTGTGGGAGCTGTTCCACGCTGGGGGATTTAACCACAGACACACAGAGCTCTGCTGGAAAGCAGCTCCTGGAGGGAGCAAACGTCACTCCCTGGGCTGTCCCTGCTCTCCAGGGACAGGGTTTTGGCTCAGAGGGTCTTTAGGGTCTGAACAAAGCTCGAGTTTTATCAGGTTTGATCTAAAACCTCCGCAAAGATGTGGAGCAAACGGATCCCATCTGCTGTAGGGGGGTGAAAGCCAACACCAGTCCCAGAAGGGTTTGGGTTGGAAGAGACCTTAAAGCCCCTCCAGTGCCACCCCTGCCATGGGCAGGGACACCTTCCACTATCCCAGGCTGCTCCCAGCCCTGTCCAGCCTGGCCTTGGGCACTGCCAGGGATCCAGGGGCAGCCCCAGCTGCTCTGGGAATTCCAGCCCAGCCCCTCCCCACCCTCCCAGCCAGGAATTCCTTCCCAAGATCCCATCCATCCCCACCTTTTTTCATCTTAAACCCATTAACCCATTCCTTAAGTAAAGTAGCCCCATTCCTTTGTCCCACACAATATTTTTCCCAGTGCCCAGGCCTGTGATGCTGATACATTTCACAACCCTCCTTTCACAGTCACAACTCCAAGTTGTACCGTTTTGGTCCTTTTGGAACTCATTTTCTCCAAGAGGGTCCCCAAACTCGAGGCCTCTCCTCGTTCAGATTTCCCACCTTTGGGAAAATCCCAGCTGGCTCTTCGCTGAGGTTTGGCAAAGCATGGAATTGCTGCTGATTCCTGAATTCCTCTCCTGCCCTCACAGGAGATGAGAGGATGGAGAGCGGGAGATCTGAGCATCCATCCAACCACGCCAGAAACTTCCATTGGCTGGGCTTTTGCTGGTATTTGGGAAGAACGAGGGAGGAATCTGAGCTGCACGGCACGAGATAAACGTTTCCCCACGTCATGAATCTCTAGGTCTGATCAATTCTGGCTCTACATCTGCTGGTCCCAAATACGAGCCAATATTCCCCTCTGGAGACATCAGAAGAAATTGCACCTTGAGAGAGTCCCATTACATCAGGAATTTGTGTCCTTCAGGTGGCAGCTGAGCATTAAAGAAACAATATTTTTAGCAGCAGTTGAGAGCTAAATTTTAATTTAATTCTTTTTTCCAGAGTGTTTGTGGTTGTTTTTAGGACCTCAGAGACAACGAAACACTGATTTTTCTGTCACACCTGCACGGGAAGGTGGCATTTCTTACCTCAATCTCACGGCTGAGCAAGCACAACACAGAAATCGATTCTTTAAATCTTGTATTTTTTTTTAGCTGCTGTTAAAAAAGTGAAGTCCTGGACTCTTTCATCTTCCAGCTCTAAAGCTCTCAGCTCTGTGGGGACATAGAAATCTTTACAGTAACCAAAAGAATTATCTCAAGTCGTTGAGATTTTTTATGGTTTGGGAATTTGTGTTTGTACAGGGGAAGGACTGAATTTGGTGATTTACCCAAAAGAACCCACTAAACTCAGCTTGGGCTTGTGGGAACAACTCTGGCTGTTCCACTTGTAATGTTAATATTTTAGTGAAAAACACCCCAAATGCCGTGTTTGCTGTTAGCAGCAGTCATTCCTCTGGTTGTCACCTTCCTGGATGTTTTCTAGGCTATTTAATATTTCAAAATAGCAGAAAATTAATGTTTTTTTTCTGATATTTGGTGATTGTTTTGGTCTGACTTTGCTGATATTTAAAAGACACTTAAAGAAGCCAAACGTCCATTGAGTCTCCCAGAGCTGTTCACACTTCTTTTGGTGATCATTCTAATTTTAATCCCATTTTGGGATCACCTAGAAAGGATCTTAAACCTTTATTCCTCTTTTGGGAGTCACTTCATGCAGAATCAGTTCTATTACCTTGCACAGCCACGATATTTATCAGCAAGGTGTGAAACATTAATCCTGGAGTAGCTGATCGTGGACCAAAATAATTCCCTGCAGTGAAGTTTTTAGGCAAAATACTGTGATTTCTGTTTCTTTAGGGCCTCTTTGGTCTTCAGTGGCAAACGATCCACGGTCCATGTGCTACAATGAATTAGATAAACTTAATTGTATTTATTGTATTCAGCACTTGTGTAACCATCAGGTGTGGGAGCATCTCTAGGCCTCACTTTGCCCTTGCAGGGCCTAAAGGGGCTCCAGGAGAGCTGCAGAGGGACTGGGGCCAAGGCATGGAGGGACAGGAGCCAGGGAATGGCTTCCCAGTGCCAGAGGGCAGGGCTGGGTGGGAGATTGGGAATTGGGAATTGCTGGCTGGGAGGGTGGGCAGGGGCTGGGATGGAATTCCCAGAGCAGCTGGGGCTGCCCCTGGATCCCTGGCAGTGCCCAAGGCCAGGCTGGACATTGGGGCTGGAGCAGTCTGGGACAGTGGGAGGTGTCCCTGCCCGTGGGAGGTGTCCCTGCCCACGGGGTCAGGACTGGATGATCCTTAAGGTCCTTTCCAACTCAATTCTTTCCATGATTCCATCGATCCTCTCCCAGAATTCCCACTGTTAGGGTGGGGTGGCTTTCTGAGTGGGTCATGGACAGTGTGGGACCTCCCAGCTTTCTCTCTTGGTTTAATGTGTCCTCAGACTTTCCAGAACTTCCAGTCCTGGGTGTTTTATCCCTGATTTCCTTGAGTCTGACCAACCAGTTTGGAATTTCTGTTCTGTCGGCAACCAGGATCCAGTTCAAAGGATTTTTGATGTTTCCTTAATATTTCCTTGCTCTGTGGAAGCTCCCCAGAAGGTTCATCGCAGGTCCTCAGATGTTTCATGACTAAGGCAGAGGGAAGAGAACAGTTCAGGATCACACAAAAACCAACCAAGCTGAAGTGAAAATTTGGGCTGAATGTCAGAAAAAAATTCTCTTAATAAGGTTCTGGACTATTTGATATTTTTCCTGTCATTCATTTGTTTGAGGAGGGAATTTCAGGTATTATTACCATCATCATTAAGGCAAGGAGTCATTGATGCTCTGCATCTTCAGCTTCTTTTAATGATGTTTTAGAAGACATCTGAGAACAAGAAGTCAGAAGAAAGCCTCGGGAAGGCAGCAGTTGTAGCTTTCTAAATCAATCCATGCAGCTTTTTTAGGTTTGATGCTTTTTATCCCACACTTTCAGCTTAGGTACGACAGTGCTCACAACCAATTAAGTTGTGAGTTAGAATGAATTAAATTTTCTGAAATGAGGCGCTTTTTTTTTTCTTTTTTAATCCAAATGACTGTCATTTACCAAAAGCTACTTCATTTTCCTGAAAGTGCTTTTCTGTCTGAGGGGAATGCTTAATTGCAGCCACAAATCACCTCAAATGCTTTTATAGGAGGATAAAACAAGTTGAAAATTGTGCATCATTTTAAAAATGCAGGTTCTGAATTCAGAATAAGATGCAAATTTCTATTTATTTTTTTTCCCCTCCTGGCTGCTCTGTTGAAGAACTCCATCCTCACCATGGTGTCTCCTAAAAGTGTCCTTCAGAGCTGGGACATCCCTACAAGCCTTTTTTAGGATTTCAGGCGATTCCCAGGAATATCTAGTGACCATGATTCAGGATCTGGTGACACCCCTGGATCTGAATTTTTATTCAGACAAAGCTTTTTTGCATTTTGAAGGTGGGACACAACTGATGGTTCTGGAGCCAGGCTGGGAGAGCTGGGAATGTTCCCCTGGAGAAGGGAAGGATCCAGGGAGAGCTGAGAGCCCCTTGCAGGGCCTAAAGGGGCTCCAGGAGAGCTGCAGAGGGACTGGGGCCAAGGCCTGGAGGGACAGGAGCCAGGGAATGGCTTCCCAGTGCCAGAGGGCAGGGCTGGATGGGAGATTGGGAATTGGGAATTGCTGGCTGGGAGGGTGGGCAGGGGCTGGAATGGAATTCCCAGAGCAGCTGGGGCTGCCCCTGGATCCCTGGAATGTCCAAGGCCAGGCTGGACATTGGGGCTGGAGCAGCCTGGCACAGTGGGAGGTGTCCCTGCCCGTGGCAGGGGTGGAATGAGATGATCCTTAAGGTCTCTTCCAACCCAGCCCATTCTGGGATAAATATGGATTTCTGGGATAGCTGGGGGTCAAATTGCCTGTTTTGACATTTAAAAGTTCTGCAGATTGCTTGGATGAGTAGCACAACAACGTTTTTGGAAAGGACTCTCGGGATGCATTTTTTCACATGCTGTTAAACACTTTTTTGTTCTTTATAGAGACTGGATTCTGTTGGAATAAGGCAGCCAGCAACATTTGAAGCTGAAATAAATAAATAGCACCGTGTGTGCCTGTGAATGTGTGGCTGTGTCTGCCAGGCAGAAAATAGGGAATATCTGTCGGCTCTTTAATGCCACCCAATATTTCCCATTTCAAACTCTCATTTGCAGTTTCTTGTGCTTTGGCTGGTCTTTTATTGCCAACTGGGGCTGTTTTTTAGGAAAATATGTTTGAGATACTCAGGTTTTTTGAGAAGGAGAAGGAGAGATCTGTTGAATTCTGGTGACCTTTCCTGTGGCTGGGAATTTCTATCTCCACATTTCTCAGTAAGAAGAACTGTTGGGTGGAAGGTATGGAAAAAAATCCCAAATTTGGCTTGTTTGGACCCCTTGAAAGAAGTGCAGTGCTCACACTTCTGCTTCGTAGCAGCCAGAATTCCCAATGGACACAACTCCAGAGCTCATCAGGACCAAGCCGAAGGCAGGGGTTGGTTCCTGAGCCAACAACTCTCTCCCCTCGTGGTGCTTTTTGGGCTCCCAAACCTGCTGGGCTCCTGGAAGAGAAACACAGGATGACCAAGTGGGATTGGGAACCAGGGAAAATAAGAGAACTGATGGCAAAATTCCCACAAACAGGAAAGGTATAGAGGGATGAGAAGGCAGGAAGAGGGAAGCTTGGAAGCAGGGAGCCCTGTGGGATTTCCTGGCAGAAGAGTCACTCTTGGTGTCACATTTATTCGTGCAGGTGACAGTTGTGTGTCGCTGGGACTCCAGTCACAGGCAGGGTTGGAAATTCCCAACATTCCCCAGCTGAACTCCATCCATCCCATTCCTTGGACAGGACAAGGATCTGCTGACAAGGGCAGTACTGGGCTGTTGTGTCGTGAAAAATGAGGCTTTGCATCCTTAATTCATGGAATCGTGGAATGGTTTGGGTGGGAAGGGACCCTAAGGATCATCCAGTGCCACTCCTGCCATGGGCAGGGACACCTCCCACTGTCCCAGGCTGCTCCAGCCCCAATGTCCAGCCTGGCCTTGGGCACTGCCAGGGATCCAGGGGCAGCCACAGCTGCTCTGGGCAACTCCCAGTTCTCTTCAATACAGAAAATTGATGGTTTCCATTATTAATCTGTTTTTAATGGAATTCTGAGTAGCCCTCCCAGTTCAGGACGTGGAGGCCACACCAGTGCTGCCATTTAATGTCCCAGGAGGATTCCTGGTGCAAATCTCACCCACATCTGTACCTGGAGCTTTGTGACTCTTGCTTGGGCCCCCTGGTCCTGTGCCCAGTGGGGTTTTGAAGGTTGGAGCTCCAGAGTGGCTGCCTCGGGTGCAGAGCAGTGTGGGACCCATCCTGGCTGCTGGAAACATGGGGAGGTCATCTCTGAACCACAGCAGATCCCAGCAAGTGGGATCCCAGTTGTCCTCTGAGGCTGTAAAAATCAATTTATCCCACTGGATTATCAAATCCAGGAACTCCCGGGCCATTCCTGGCTGTAAGCCACACTCTGACATCCATATTTCATTTTTCTTTACCTTTTCTCTGCTTCCATTTCCCTCGGCAGAGACCCTTGGATTAAATGAAGACTTCACTGGTTTCCATTCCCATAATCATTTCATCGAACTATCCTTGAACATCCCGGCTGAAGGTCTCCCATCCGTATCCTCCCGTTCTCCGTGCCGTGCACGGCTTCAGTCTTAATAACTTCCTGCTGCTATCGAGTTGAAATCTGCTTCCTAAGCTCCTGAGCATTTGTTCTTTATCACAAACGATGCTGAGCACTCACAAAATCCCCTCTCAGTCACTGCTGTCTGGCAGCTCACTCATAATCCATGATTATTTTATGGTTCCTATCAAGGAAAACAGGGATATGGTTTGATCCTGAGCAGCATCAGGTGAACCACTCTCGTCTTGTCCATGTCGAGACGTTAAAACTTAACAGGATACATCAACCACAATCAAGGAGAAGTTTTCCGGAGGTGAAGGCACGCGTCTTTAGGAGAGATCTGGGATGGTGATTAATGCCAGGCACTGGGAAACAAAAATTCTTGATGGCACCATTTTCCAGCACTGACCTTTAGTCTGTGGTGCAGGAGACACTCGGGGTCACCCTCAGGATGTGGGATGAGGAGTTGCCACTCCCACTGTAGGTCAGCACATCTGAGCTCTGATGGTTTGCGTGTGGTCATTCTCCCTCTAAAAGGCTTCTTTTACTTGGTTTAGCCATTTTAAAGCATTTTCTGGACTTTAAAAGTGTTTAAAAGTTGTCCCTGTCACTTCACTGGACAATGCTCATTCCCAGTTCAAGCTCCTGTGCTGCTCCTGACCCACCGGAATGGGGTTTAATAGTAAAATTCACTTTCTGGGGAGTTTTGTGCTCTGTAAATAAACGTAAAAAGGAAGAGTGAGAGATTTACTGGCAGCCGTGAAAGGACTCAATGAGTGAGTTTGACACAGTCCCATCAACCCTGACAGTGTCCCCTTTAGGACATGAGTGGTGGCACTCAGAGCTGGTGACATCAGCCCTGGTATTTCTGGGATCAGCTCCGTGGAGTCTCTGCTCTCTTCCCAGACAACTCCGCTGTTTCCCCCTTTTACAAAGCTGATTCCCATTCTCACCCTGTGAAATCCAGGGAATAAATCTGCCAGGCTCAGTGATTCCCTCCCTGCAACATCTCTCCTTGGAGAAACAATCTTCCAACTGAACTCCCAAGGGATCCGCCCACGGAAGCTGCGTTGTCCGAATGTGTCACTCCAGACCCATGGAGTCAACAGGGAGAGGATTTAGGGAGAAAACAGCTCAGATTGGAAAGAAATCATCCATGGGAATTCCTCCTCAGTCAGTGCTGGGAAGGGAAGTGCCTCCTCTGGAGTGAGGAACATGGAGGTAGAAAGTGAAAGATAATGAAGCAGATCTCGGTGAAGGGTTTGGGAATAGGGTCAGTGCTAAGGAACAGATCATAGACTCCGTGAGGTTGGAAAAGACCTCTAAGATCATCAAATCCAGTCACTGTTCACTACCAAACCATGTCCTAAGTGCCACATCCATGTTTTTTGTCAGGGATGGTGACTCCACACTTCCCTGTCAGCCTGCTCCACTTCCTGACCGCTTTCCACTGCATAATTTTTTCCTAATATCCAACCTAAGCCTCCCTCGGCACAACTCTGGACAGCGTGTCTCAATCCTTTTTGGCTCCTGATACTCAGTTCCTAATTCTTTTGAAAGGAATACCAATTCCACTGCCTCAGATGTAGTTAAAGACATGACGAGGTAATTTCGGGAAGAAAACTCCTCGCTGGTAACCAGATGGCAGCACAGAAATAAAGAGATTTTGCAGGAGATGGCAAACATTTGGTGTTGAAACATTCCCAGAATCGTCCTGCTGCTCTGCGTGCGCAGGAATGGGATCCTGGGATGGAACAATAAAGGGTGATAAAAATACACCATAACACAGACCTCCATAATGCAGGAGGATAATGGCATCGTGCACAGACACTGCTTTTTTCCATGTTTTCTCTGGATTTTGAGCTGGAATATTCTGCAGTTCAGTTTAGAGATGAGGAACCCACCTGTGGGAATCGAGTGACCATGCCCAGGAGGAAGTTTGGCTTTTCAAAGGGATTTGTGGCATCTTCATTTTTTTAATGGTGATGTTGTTTTTATAAGGACATCTTCCCAGCATGTCCCAAATGGAAAAGCCAATTTTTTTTTGGACAAATAAACAGGAATTGTGCCTGGGATAGGAATTTTCTCTCATTTTATCTGTTCTTCTCCAGCGATTTAGTCTTCATCTCACCAACTGTTTGTATTTTATCTCTTTTTTCCTCTAAAACTACCTTGTGGACCTTTTCTCCTCTTCATTCCTCAAGCTGGGACAGTCCATGGTCATTCCCACCCTGCCGGCGCTCAGCTCTGAAACGTTGGAATGGCAAAGGCGGCACTAAAAAATCCAAAGGATCTGCATGGTTTAACTCCAATTTATTCTTCCCCTCTCTGTTTTCCAGGTTTATCCAAGAGATCGAGTACGCCATGGAGCTGGGCCCAGCCAAGCAGTGCCCGCTCCGCGAGTTCCTCACCATGTACATCAAGAACATCTTCCTCAACCAGGTCCTGGCCGAGATCAACAAAGAGATCGAAGGCGTCACCAAAGCGTCGGATCCGCTGAAAATCTTGGCCAACGCCGACACCATGAAGATCCTGGGAGTGCAGAGGCCTCTGCTGCAGGTAGGAGCTGAGTGACCACTCAGGACATTCCTGGTTGTCCGTGTCCAGCCAGGACCTGGCTGTGTGTCCAATAAGGAAGAACATGGAGCTGCTGGAACAAGTCCAGGGGAGGTCATAAAGATTCTCCCAGGGCTGGAGCCCCTCTGCTCTGGAGCCAGGCTGGGGGAGCTGGGAATGTTCCCCTGGAGAAGGGAAGGATCCAGGGAGAGCTGAGAGCCCCTTGCAGGGCCTAAAGGGGCTCCAGGAGAGCTGCAGAGGGACTGGGGCCAAGGCATGGAGGGCCAGGAGCCAGGGAATGGCTTCCCAGTGCCAGAGGGCAGGGCTGGATGGGAGATTGGGAAGATTTTTGTGTGTGTCTCCTTTAGAAGTTCTGGGGACACCTTCCAGTCACAGAGCTGTGCAATCAGGATAAATACACATTCCAAGCTCCCAGGAGGAGCAGGGATGGGATCTGATCCCCCCAAGCCCTGTTGGTGATGGATGTGGAGCCCCACGGCTCCCTCCATCAGAAAAAGATGGGAGGGATTTGGGTTGGAGATGGAGTGTGTGTAGGAGAAGTCTTTGAAACACCTTTGTGAGTGTGGAACAGGGATAAAAGCAACAAGTCCTCATCCCAGCTCCGTGGAGAACAGGAGAATGTGGAATCCCACCCCAAAATTCTGAATTTCATGTGTTGCCTTGGACTGAAAGGTATGAACTGACTCTTGCTGTTGTTCTTGTCAAACTCTTTTAATCCTTTAAAGTTATTCCCTCTTTCCTGTGAAACCCTCTTGTCAGGGATGAATAACACTTGGAGAATCCTTAGGAAGCAACACCTTTATCCCAAGGTTTATGTGGCCATTTTCTATCCCAGTGTAGAGCTGTAAAACACAGGGATATTATAATACAGCAGTAGGAATAACTGTGATTATTGTTATCATTTCTAGGATTTTTGGTGGATTAATGGTCACTGACTCTGTGCCTGTCTGGGTGCAGCAGGGGTGGGATGGTCCTTTCAGAGCCAAAGCAAAATCAGATTCCAGAAGAGCATTTCCAGAAGTCCCAGCTTCTTTAGAAAGGGGCCAAAAGTCTCTTTCCAGGAGTTGAAATGTTTTGGAACTGCACAGAATCCCTGGATTGTTTCCTTCCCAAGCTTTACCAGCCTTAAAATGGATGAAGTATTTTTTGTGGCTCGTGGCTTCATTTCACATGAAAATGTGTTCTTTAATATCAATATATCTCCTTAAAGTTCGTTAGGGGTTGAAGAGACAGAATGGCTTGGAATTTTCTCGTCCAGTTGCTACAGTTTGTTTCTCATGATGGATGGAAATCGTTTTGAACTGGAATTATTCTTGGTCAAACTGTGTGTGGTCAGGAGGTCTCCTTGTTCCTGACATTAGAGAAGGGTAATTCTCTGAAAAGAGAAGAAAAATTGCTGCCTCTTTGAACCAACTCATCCAAATAGCTCCCTAAAATAATCCTATGGATTTTCCATTAAAGGGGGAAAAAAAAAAGGCTATTTCTGCATGACAGGGCTGGAGCCTGGAGTCTTTGCCCCCGTCACCTCATGGATATGATGGAAATGTGGTGAATTAAGCTCTCCCCCAGCTTTTTCCTGCCTGGTTCATGGGTTCCTGCTTTAACCATCCCACTCTTTGCTATCCCAAAGATCTCTCTGAAGGTTCTGCAGCTGTGATTCGAACACGACTCAGGAATTATCAGCCCCCACTGCTCGGGCTGATAAAGCTGCTTTGGGATCACTATCAGCACATGTTTGAGCTGAACTAGTTGGGAGATAAGAGATTTTCCAGCATCGTGTCCTCACGGATGAATCATCCATTGCTGTTAAGATTATCCTTTAAAAAAATTGTCCTCTCTAAATATTCCATTTTACCGGAGCGCGGCCTCGTTTTCCATTCTTCCCTCCTCAAATGTAAAACACTTGAAACTCTTTTCCTTTCCAGAGCGACTGAATCACCGTGAAACTCATTTGTCTCAAAATTATTCAGCATTAAATTTCAGGCTGTAATTGTTTAAATCGATCTTAAATTGGGCTACAAGTGCCTGGACAGCTCCTTACAGGCTGTTCTTGTAGGGTTCTCAATGAGGTGATAAATCTTTCCACCCAGCTGGTCACTGGCCTTAAAAAACTGTTGCTCCATCTCCAAAAAAATACAAATTGCTTCACTCGGGAGCAGCACAGTGGGATTTTTCCTTTCCTTTAAAGCCTCTGTTGTTTCTTATCTCAGCATTGTGTCCATGATGCTCCTGATATTTTTCTGGCCAAACTCCAGCGGCTAAAAATCCCCCAAAAAAAACCTCCTTAAAAAGTCAGGGTATGCAGCTGTTTTTCAGGATAACAACTTGCTGGAGCCAATTCCCACAGCACCCACTCCATGCATGGCATCACTCACTTGTGACTTTCCAAGGAGACATCCCTGGGAGCTTCTGGAATGTTTTCTCCCCGTCAGACAAGTGGTTATTAAGGAGAAGGATGGTCCCAGCCAGCAGCTTTCGGTGGCTCACCAGGGCTGATGGCTCCACGCTTTGATGGAGGCTGGATGTTATTATTTATTAGTGTAAACAAATTAATTGTCTTTCCAGGCTGGCTCCCAGCCAGCAGCATCCATTAAGGAGCAGGCATGGCTGATCAATTGGGGTTTTTCCCATTCAAGGATAATTTTAAAGCAGTTTTAATGGTTCTGAGCCTCATATTTCAAATTTTTTTTTGCAGTGGCGTGGTGTTACAACCAAGATGTTTTCAGCTCTTATTTGTATTTTTCATGTCAAGAGGGTAAAACCCACCGACTGCAGAATTTGTGCTAAATCTTCTTTTCCAACTTAAAACGAGAGACAGAATTATCTCTCGGTGGGAGTCTGACTCTCCCTGTTGCTTCCAATATTTCTTCAGATAATTTTTCCTCCGGGGGGAACGTTTAGTGCAGTTCCTGCCTTTTGTGGAAGCTTTCAGAAGGCTCCTGTATAAGTCAGCTGCAGATGTGTGAGTTCTCCACCGGGGAGTTCTGAGCTGTACAAAAGCAATCCCTTTAGGCGGAGCGTCAGGGCTTCAATTTATTTCAAAAATTCGAGTTTCGCTTGCACGTTCAGTGCATCCCAGGGCAGGGGAGTTGCATGTGGACATTTTCAGGCAGTGCCCCTCGCAGGCAGAATTATTTTCGTCCTCTTCAGATCTGCAAAAGCAAAGAAGCAAAGTCACGCTTCACAAACCAGCCCACAGATGTGAGTCATGTTCGACCTGGAGGGAACAGCCCCGTGTTTGAGGCCTCTGGATCCCATTAATCCCTGAAATCACTGGATGCCTCTTCCGTGTCGTGAGTTGGAGTTGGTCAGGAACTGGATAACCCTCGTTTGCTCAGTGCTGAATCACTCAATTGTGGAATATTTTGGGTTGAAAGGGACTTTTAAAGGGTTAGAAGGGACCTTTAAAGGCCTTCCAGTCCAGCCCCGCTGCCGTGAGCAGGGACACCTTCCACTATCCCAGATTTCTCCAAGCCCCATCCAACCTGGCCTTGAGTATTTCCACTGAGAGTTGGGTGCAAAATGTTGATCCTGGTCCCACCTGAGGCCACCAACCTGTTTTGTTCACCTCAGCAAGAGTCTGCCATGTTCTCCCCTGTGAGGGTGGGGAGGCCCTAGAATGGAATTCCCAGAGCAGCTGGGGCTGCCCCTGGATCCCTGGCAGTGTCCAAGGCCAGGCTGGACATTGGGGCTGGAGCAGCCTGGCACAGTGGGAGGTGTCCCTGCCCATGGCAGGGGTGGGATGGGATGGGCTTTAAGGTCTCTTCCAACCCAAACCATTCTGGGATTCCATGAAGGGACCTCACCCTCACCCTGGCCTGTGCCACTGCTTTTCAGTGCTGGTTTGACTACTCACTCAACCCTTAAAACCACTAAAACTTCCTTGTAATTTACTTTATTTTCATTTTTTCCCTCTAGCTGTCAGTTTTTCCTCAGAAATTGGGAGCAAACCACACAGATCTGCCCCCAGCCTCCATCCCAGGCCTTGATTGATTATTTTAATTACCCAAAGAGCCCTGCCAGGCTCCCTCAGCAGCACTATTGCTCTCATAAATCCTCATTTTGCCTCACAGGGCTGGTGTCAGACCCAGCCCCTGCTACCTCCCTGGCCAGAGGAGCGACCTTTCAGCCTGGCCACCCTCCTTGTTTAAAGCCCCAGCTGCACATTCCTCATTTGCAAACTCATTAAGGATCCCTGGCAGGAGAGCAGGGCCCTGCCATGCTGAGGCAGAGCAGCTTCTCCTCAGCCCAAGGGTGCTGCTGAAAATCCAGTGTGAAATCACAGATCCAGCTGCCACAGGAGTGACACTCCCCCAGTTTTCCATTTTTCCTCCAGCTCCTTTTTTTCCAGGATTTCAGCAATTTTAAACCAGTGCTTTGCCTTCACTGAGGTTGTTTCGGTGATGGAGGAGCTGCAGTTCCAGGAGGAGCATCCAGCACCTGGAAAGGCAAAGTCTGATAAACTTCATTTGAAGGAACCTGTGTTGCTCCATCACCAACATTCCTCCAGGAATTTCTTTCATGGAATCCCAGAATGGTTTGAATTGGAAAGGACCTTCAAACCCATCCAACTCCACCCCCTGCCATGGGCAGGGCCACCTTCCACTATCCCAGGTTGCTCCAAGCCCTGGCTTTGGCCACTTCCAGGCCTGGGACATCAAAAACTTCCACAAACTTCTCTGGGAAACCTGGTTCTTCCGTAACTTTCTTTTCCCTAGGAAAGTTGAATATTTGCTTTTTCAAAACACACCAATGGTTTAATTTGGGGCCTGGTTGGGCTGGGCTCTCTGCACCCATCAGCTGAAGGTTGTGTCCCCCTCTCACATCACACATATTTTTCCTTTCCCTCTGCTTGTTTTGCTCCATAAATCCCAAATCCAGCCTGGAACAGTCTCAGGTGAAGCATTTGATGGATGGCACCAAGAGAAGAAACTTCCCCGTGTTCTTGCCAGGCTCCTCCAAAGTCCCATTACTTTTCTTCGCTCACATTTTGAAGCCCATTTCATTGAGGAAGAATAACTCTCATTTCCAGCTTTTGAAATGTTTTCCTAATCACAAGTGCTGCATGAGAAGAGCCATCACATTTTGAATAATTGATGGCTACTTTATTGAGTTGTCAGCACTAATTCATCCTCCTTTTGAAGCGCTGCGCTGTTCAAAGCAGCAATCCTTTGATGACGTGCTCATTTTTCGAGGAAAAGTTCATTTTTATAATTACTTTCTTTTTTTTTTTTTTTTTTTTCTTTTTCCCTCCCCCACCGTGGAATGTAATTGTAGCTGTGTGGTGAGAGGGAGGGATGAGGCACCTTCCAGCTCATGCACCCTCTAAAATGCCTTTATTACTCCTTTGGCTGCTCATTTCTCTGCCTCCCTCCTCTCGAAGAGCTTTAATTATACCTGGCTTAAAAGCACGTTTTGAAATATGACACCCGGCTCTCTCGGAGAACAAAAGAGACATTAATCTATTGTTGAAAGGGAAGGTGTAAAGCTCTTTTTTTTTGTGTGTGGCAGGGGCTGCCCCTTCCTGACAAGCAGCGTTCAGTGGGAGTAGTTGGGATTTTGGAGGCAGGGACTTGTCAACAGGAGAATTAAAAAATGAGCAACAGTGCAGGGATGCTGCCATTCCATTGAAATATTCCTCCTGGCACCGTGCGTTTGCTCCCTGCCTCTGGAATCTTCCTGCTGAAGTGGATAAACTTTGCAGCTGGAAGGTTCATAGCACTCGAATTTACATCTGAAAGAAGTGAGGGAAAGCAGTAAATGAAAAGTTTCCCCTCTTGGTTCTAATTTATAAATAGACTCTTTCCATTAAAATAAAATAAAATAAAATAAAATTACAGTTTCCCTCGCACGCACAAAGCTGTCAGAATTGTGATTTGTTTTTTTGCAAATGATCTGCTTTTGTGCTGGGATTTTTGCTTTGTGGGAGCTGCACTGTGGAGAAGGGAAAAACTTTTCCCTCTCACTGTTGGAGGGTACCAGGTCTGGTCATGCTGGGGCTGATCCAGGATTTCCTGGGGAATTCAAACCATTGGGATGGGCTGTTTAATTAAAATATTTGAAGACTTTGTGCCTGTAAAGAAAACTGCTCCAGGGTGTGAAAATCGAGGAAATGCTACAACTCTACGGGAGAGCCCTGTCCAGGGCTGTTTTAATTAATTAGGTGCTGATTACTGGCTGCTGGAAAAGGTGAAGGAGGAGAGGACTGACAGGCATTGGATGTGTGGAAATGGAATCTCAGTTTGGATCTCACCTGACCTCGAAGTCACTGGAGTAGCAGCAGATTTCTTTCAGTGGGAGGGAGATGAGATCCATCCCATTGGCCCTAAAAATGGTCTAAATAATGTCAGGCATTTGGAACAGGAAAGGACAGAAGGAGATCTGGTCACTCGGCTGCATCCCACTCCTCCCTGAGTGAACAACATCCCTCAGTAACCTCAGGAGTCACACACAGTTACAAGAAAAACAAGCCTGGAAAAGAAGCAAACAAAATATTCCAGCCTCCAAGGGAGCCCCAGGATGCTTTTAGCCCAAGGCACTGAGGATTCTCTGTTTAAGTCTCTTTTTTCTCCTTTAAGGGTCGTGTCAGGAACGCTGTGAGGGACAGGTTGAACCCGCTTTGAGCGTTCCCTGTTTAATTCCCACTCTGTTGTTTTCTGTCACAAAATGAAAAATATTATTAATCCCTATTCTCCCAATTAGCAAAGAGATGTTGGGGATGCTCCATGCCTGGAAGTGTCCAAGGCCAGCTTGGAGCAGCCTGGAGCAGTGGGAGGTGTCCCTGCCCATGGCAATGGGGTGGAACTGGGTGGTCTTGAAGTTCCCTTCCAACCCAAACCAGTCTGGGGTTCCGTGACCCATTTTCCTGGAATATGAACTGCCAAAATGTGCAGGAGCTGAGGTTTTAGAGCTCCAGGTGCTGGCCTAGTCATGGACCTGAAAAGAAAAACTCTTGTGTGTGCTTTGGGTCTTCTTAGAGTCACCTGAAGAATATTTCCTGGCTGAAAAGCAGGAATGGTGTTGGATTCCAGTGGGTGGCGCAGGAAAATGGAGCTGTGGGGTCACAGCTGCTCCTGCAGATTCTTTGGGATTGGGAGAAATGTTTGGAAAAAACCCATTCCCAGATTGGGGATGTCATTGAAGATGTCTCAAAACAAAGCTGCTTCCAGGTGACTTCTGCTCCATTTAAAGCCAATTTTCCCATTCCCAGGTTCAAGGAGCATCCATCCCTTAATTTGGCACCTTGGACTCCTGTTGGGTTCAGAGCAATGTTCTGACACTCAGATGAATTCCTTCTGATAAAGCAATATTAGAAGGAATTAATCTGTGTCAAAATACTGGGGTTTGGAGGGATTTGGATTTGATTCCTTGTTCTTCCTGAGGAATTTTGTGTTTGCTGGTTTGTCAAGCCAATCACTCCCCTCAGGAGCTGCCAGAACATCATCTGGGTTTCATCTCCAGAGAAACTCCGGGAAGAGTGGCAAAGATAATAATGATAATAATGATATAAATTATATTAATAATAATAATAATAATGACAGTAATAACAAATCCATGAATATCCATGACAAATTCCCTCAGGCAGGCAGGATCTATCATCTGTTGAGTTGAAACCAGCAAGTAACCAGAGGGTGTCAAGGCTTTACTTGGTCTTTAGGCTCTTCAAATTAATTTGGCAACACTTGTGGCTCGTTAATGAAGCCAAGAAAATCAGCTTTAATTGAAAGGAATTTCCTGTGTGGTTTAAAAGCATTTTGAGGTTTCTGTGTCATGACCCAGTGATAAGGGCTGAGTCAAGTCCAAATGTTGATTTGGCAGTGAGGAAAAGTTCAGCCCAGGAATTGAAATGTTCAGGCTTTTGGTTGCCTGCAAAGGTGTGAGATCCCAAATAAACCCCTTTTTGGAAATAATGGGAATAACTGAGCTCCTGAACATGAAACAATCCAGCCTTGAAGAGATGAAGGGGTTGAACAGCACCTGCACTTTTGTTTTGCAGAATGTTGGTCTGACATGGGGTTACAACATTAAAAAAAAAAAATCAAGGAATTGCCCTAATGGAGCTGAGAAGGCAAAATCCTGGAATAATTTGCTCCAAGTCCTTTAGACATGGATCAAGGAGGAAAAGTTTTGGGCAGGGCTCAGATTTGTGGCAAGCACAAAGTCTTCCAAAAATCATCTCAAATTCATATGTTTAATCTTATTTATTTATGTTAAGAATATAAATAAGAATATTCATTCCCTAAAACCCCCCGGTGACTGATTCTAACTTGCAGCCATGACGTAGTTGAAGGATTCTTATGGGTTATTCCCTATTTGCCTTCTGTAGTTGGGTCATTCCCTGCAGGTTGGTGGCAGCACAAAGCTTCAGGAGGGGTTGGAATGAAGGTGGGAATGACCTGCCTGGCCAGAGGAGGAATTTCCATGCCTTAAAAAACCATGAAAGTCCTGAAATAATGATATTGGAAATCAATAAATGACACCACAGGCAGCGAGTGGTGGCCAGGAGGCACCAGAGCTTCAATTCCAGCCCTTTCCATTGATTTAATTTGGGGATTCACCTTTTTTAAGAGGTCCAGGTTGTGAGACAACCCTTTTTTTTTTTCATCCTGGACTCCAGAGGAATGGAAAGGAATTTAGGGAACATCCAGTTGGAAAGTTCATGGCAGCACAGGAAGGGGCAGGTTGAGAGCTGAGGTTGTTGTTCAAGGGGTTGCTTTTCTTTTCCAGCTGATTTGAGGTTGCAAATGTTGCTCTCAAAAAGGAGCTGTGTGGTTTTGGTTGATGTTCTGAACACATTGTTCTGCAATAATTAAATTTAAAGTCATTTATTGCAATTTATTTCACACCCCCTCATTATTTTTTTATTTAATTGCATGATAATGCCCATTTTTAAGCACCTCTATCATGGTAAAAGTAGCAGACAGGTGAGACTTTAAAGTATTTTCGCACTTTGGGGATCTTTTCCATCAATTTAACTGCCCATATCCCCTCTCTCCCAGCTTCCCCACCAGTTTACGATCTGGTGGAGCCTCCAGCATCCTTCCTGGTTTATTTTTGTGTATCTCAGGAAAGGAAAACGAAAATAGAGGAGAAAACTGGAACGCTGTAATTGCTTTTTCAGTCAATTTTAGAGAGCTGCTGGAGGAACAAAACGTGAGAGCATTTCAGACTCTGGTTTGTGCTCCCAGCTTATTGCAGGGAAATGCTCAAATCTCTTTTCTGCTGCCTTCCAGTGGAGGTGCAGCAAATTGTTCAATGGGTGGTGGGGTAAATATTCAAATATTTAGCTAAAGGTGGTGGAATTGGTCCATAAAATGGTGTTTTCCACTGACCCTCTGGGCCCTTTTTGCTGTCAGTAAAATCAGGGCCGTTTTGCTCGGGTGGTTTTGATAAATTGGTTCAGGGTGGGGTCACAGCTCAGGGTGAAACCCTCCCCTCCTTTAGGCAGAGTTTACTCCACGGTTACTCACTGGATTGTCCTTGGCTCAGGAGGGCAAAGAGCAGGATTTGGCCCGTTCCCAGCATTCCCAAGTGGATCTGAGTGCTGGACTCGGGATCCAGCAGCCAGGAACGCTTTCTTTTTGTGGGAACTGAACCACTCAGCATCACCTCGAGCATTTGACCTCACTTTTGTTCCCTGAGGTCTCCCAGAAAACTCCCTCTGCCTCTGAATTCCTGAATCCCTGCTGGTGAGGGAATGACTCCCGGGTGAGTGGGACATGGGAGTGAGGATGGGATTTGTATGTCTGGGGGTGAAAAACCCTCCCTTTTCACACAGGGTGCTCTGTGCAGGTGCCGTGATTCTGCTGAGGGACAGGAGCTTGTGAAAGCAGTTTGGCCAAAAAGAAATTAATTCCTGAAGGGTATTTAATTGGCTCTTCACTTGGAGGGAGTTCAGGAAATTCCTTTGGGAGGTTGGTGTGTATAGCCACATCCCTCAGCCTTTTTGTGCTGCTGAAGGGGAAGATGTGTAAATACAGATCCCACCACGTGTTGCAGCAACCGCTGAATATTTAAAATTCCTCTTTCCTCCCCAAAAATTCCCCTTTCCTCCCCAAAAATTCCCTTTTTTTTTTGCCCAATGATGGCCCCAAATTGTCTGTTTCCTGCCCAATGGGATGATTATCTCATTTCTCCAACTCTGCTGTTTGATGCATGTTCCCCATCAGGCCTGGCCGTGTTTTTCTCTGGGTAAGATGAGAAATGTTTTTTCTACATAGGAATGAAACACAAGCCTGAGTAACTGAGTAGTAGCCTGGTAGTAACTGAGTAGTATCCTGGTAGTAACTGAGCTACTCCAGTTTTCTCCTTCTGTGTGAAACTGAGTGAAATTTGCTGCCGTTAATTGCAACAGCATCAGAGGTGAATTCCCCCCATTCCATCCGGGCGAGATGAGTTTCTCCTCAGCTCTCTTTGCATTCCAAGGCCTCTCCCATGAGCGATCTTGAGTGCCACCTGCCTTCCCAGGAAAGCCTGGAATTCACCCACGAATATGACAGCGAATATGACAACATTCCAGAGACAAACGATCTCCGCTCCGAGTTAATTCCTGTTTCCCAGCAGGGCTCCGCCGTGACCCCGCTGGGTTTGGAAGCGCTGCCGTTTGGTTAATAGATGAATGTTTTGTGTGGATGGCTCCATCCATGCCAAGTTTGGCTCCCTCGCCTTCCCACTGAGTGCCTGCATGGATTTATCCACAGGGCAATCTCCGGAGCGTCGTTAGCACCGGGAAAACAACGGGCGATGAAACGAAGCGCTCCTTCCCCGCCATCCATAATGCCTGGGAGGCCTCTTGGAGATGCTCTGGCTGCTGGGAAGGGGAGGTGGCTCTGGCAGGAAATGATGCACAAGTTCCACGTGGGAAGGGAAGATCCATGGCCTCATCCAGGCCGTTTTCCAAACGGGATTGCTCGTTAACGGCGTGTACTAGTTTGAAAACAAACCAGTGGGAGGCACCAAGTCAGAATAACAATTTAATGGAAATTAAAGAAAAGGAAAAAAAAAGTAAAAGAAAACACTGTCAAACTGACAGAGTCAAGGTACAACCTGACACCCTGTTTGGCAGGGTGGTGGTAGCAGTCTGGTAGAATGGTGGCTGCAGTCCTCTGAAGCAGTGATCCTGTAGTAAAAGAGTCTGCTCTTCCTCAGGAAGTCCTGTGGTGGCTGTGTAGCTCCTGTCCTCTGGAAATCCAGTGGGAAGGGTTGTCTCTGGTGGTCAGAGTCCCAGATTATATCCACGCTGGGATGCTTGGTTCCTCCCTCTGGGTGGAGCATCTCACAATGGGGTAATGAGTCATGAGGCCAAGTGTTGATTAGACTCATTAACAGAAGATAGTCCGGAGGGAGTTATCTGGGAGTCATGAGGCAGGACAATGATGGGCCATTAACAGAAAGATGGTCTGGGGGGAGGAGGCAAGGAAACACTGCCGCACCTGGTTTCAACAGCTCCTGAGGATGGTGATAGAATACACTGCAACCCAGGACACGGCGCCAGCCGGGGATTGAACAATGGCAGCGCCGCTGTTATCAGACATCTCCCACAACGAGCTGACCCAGTGGGTTTTTCGCTTCCCCATTTGATGTTTTATTCTTTTTTCCTCCTAACGTGTTTTTTTGGGAAAAAGACAACTTCTTTTCCATGCTGCCCTTCTGCTGGATATTGGGAGCAGAGTTTTGCCGTCGCATGGGGCTTTGGGACAACAGAAATCCTGAGTTAGGAGCAGGTGGTTGCTAAATTGCTGAGTAGTCCCTTTAGTTATTTTTGCTCCTTGCCAGGAGTTAAAGGCGTGGAAATACTCAGTGCTTAGTGTGCAAAACAGTGAAGTGCAGCTGAATAATTTTTGCTTTGTTTTGGTTTGGTTTTTTGGATTAATGGACAAGCCTTTGGGAAAATTGTGATAAAAATAGTTGGGATCTGAGGGAAGCAAAGGTGTCCTTGGTGTGTGATTCAAGATTTATCTGTACTGCAAGGGCCTGGAGAGACAGGAGCCAGGGAATGGCTTCCCAGTGCCAGAGGGCAGGGCTGGATGGGAGATTGGGAATTGCTGGCTGGGAGGGTGGGGAGGGGCTGGAATGGAATTCCCAGAGCAGCTGGGGCTGCCCCTGGATCCCTGGCAGTGTCCAAGGCCAGGCTGGACATTGGGGCTTGGAGCAGCCTGGGACAGTGGAAGGTGTCCCTGCCCGTGGCAGGGGTGGGATGGGATGGACTTTAAGGTTCCTTCCCACCCAAACCATTCTGGGATTGCCTTGGTGGTGTCTGTGTCCAATCTATGAGATTCCCTGCCAGTCACAGAATCCCAGGATCCCTGAGGTTGGAAAAGCCCTCCAAGACCATCAAGTCCAACCTGTGACCGATCCCCACCTTGTCCCCAGCCCAGAGCTCAGTGTGTGCCGTATCCAGGCCTTCTTGGACACCTCCAGGGATGGAGACTCCACCACAGATCCAAGTGGTCCCATTCCCACGCTGTCTTAAACCAGTGGGGCCCAGCTTTCCCAGTGGAGAAGGTCATTCTGAAGGGGAAAGTGCCCTCCAGGCCTCTGGCATTTTCCAAATCCATCCCTGCTTCCAGAAATTGGGATACATGACTACAGCTCTCATCCCCACACCATGGCTCCTCCTTGGAATCTTCTTCCTTCAGGAATGGCCCCACCCTTGGACCTGGTGGGGTTTGAGTCAAGAAGAGCCAAAAGAAGGAGAAAACAGTGGGTTAAAAATGTTTCCATTTAGCTCCAAGCCCACGGATCTCGTTGTCATTCCGGCTTCTCCTGGCAGGAATCAAAGGCTGGTGTTGCCGAGTTTGTCATTCCCAAGTCTCCGGGGCTTCGGGGTGGTCACTGTGGTTTGATGAATGCAATGTTAACACGAGCTGTCAGATCCTGGGAGCAGCCTCCACGCATGAGGAATTTCCAGATAATCCTTTGGAGACATCCAGGGACAGAGCTGTGATCTCCTCGGTCTTTGATGTGGAGAGCACAAGGCTGAATTTATTGAATAAATCACAAGGGATGCTGGCACGTGCAGCGTCCCTGAGTTTTCTCCTGTCTGTGCTTTTTGGGGGCAGCACTTCAGGCTGGATTTTCCCTTTTGGGATGTGCACAGACCCCCTGCATCACCCTTCAGTTGGTCCATTTGACCCCTGCTCGTGCCATGATGCAGAAATGCAAAATTTGCAATTTTGAGGTTTTTTTGTAAATGCAAAAAAAAGAAGTAAACCAAGAGAATAAGTGGAATGGCAGATTTTTTTTTTCAATCCTCTGCTTCATTTTTCAGAACATGAGACGATTCTCTTTTCGTAGCTTCCAGCTTGGGAAACTCTGCATAATGCCAAGGCTTCCATTAAATTAAACTTTTTCAGGATTAAGGATATTTGGGTTCTGTTCTTGAGTGGAGACCTTGAGTCCATCACCTCCCATTTCCAAGTGGTTTTGCTTTTTGAGTCCTTCCTGGGAGGAGCCCTCAGCTCTGCCCAGGTTCTGTCTGGAGATGCTTGGGAGGCGCCTCCTTGCTGACTTGCATTGGGGTTTCTCCATCCCAGCACTGGATTTGTTTCAAATCCTTTGGAATCAAAGGAGGTGGAGATTGGGAATTCCAGTGTCTTGCTTGTCATGGAGTTCAGTGGTTCCAGCACTGGCCTGTGCAATAAAATATTGAAATTCAGGTCCTGCTGAATGAATGATCTGAGAGGAAAATGTTCTCCTTCCTATCCTTTTCCTAACCAATTCCTCGCCTTTATTTATAGACAATTCCACTGGATTTGTCTATAAATAGCATTCCAGCCCTGGAATGTTCTAATGGAAATGTGGGAAACTCTAAATTTTGCCCATTCTTTTGAGAGAAACCTAAATTAGAAACACCTGAAGAACCAAATTGCCACCCTCTGGCCACCTCTGGCCTCTTGGGTGGAAATTGGGGTGGAAATTCCCTTTGGAAATATTTTTTCCTTTAAATTTAAGACCAGCCTTAAACCTGCATAAAATCCAGCCATGGAAAATAATACAGTGAATTTAACTGTGAGTTTTGATATTCTTTGGGATGCCCCAGAGGGATGGATCCATAGGAAGGCCTCTGCTCTCTCCCCCTGTTTGCCAAGGATTGCTTTGGTGAACAAAGACTTCTTCATCACATTAATTAGAGTTGGGTTAACGAGGAGTGAGACAGAAATGTGAGTTTTGGTGCTGGAAGGTGAATTTTGGTGTTTAAGGGTGAGGTTTGAGTACCTTTTGGGATCCCCCTATACCAAAACCCGCTGGTGACATCAGCCTGGTCTCTCTCTGCATTCTCTCACCCCTACAAATGAGGCTTTTAGACACTGATGCCAAAATCTGACAAATTGGCTGCTAATTTCAGTGAAATGACATCTTTGTGAGCCCAGGAGCTCAGCCAGGCTTAGCTCAGGGTCCCTTTTAAGCCTTTACCTGTCATTCCTGGATTTCACCGTTTCTTTTCCAGTGATCTCTTGCATTTTCATTAATTTTGTTGAATTTAGATCATAATTACAGCTTTCTCACTGGACAGCACCAATCCAGGGACACAACAGCATTTTCTTTTGGGAGCTCAGCCCTTCTAAACCTTTCTCAATCCATTTTTTCCCAATTTCTTTTGGTTTTTCATCATCCAGCTGCTCTTGTCGTGGTCGCTGTCTCTTTCCAGGAGCACCCTTCCTCCACCTGAACGTTCCTATTCACCGTCTCCAGCAAGACATTTTTAATAGATAAGTATATTTTAAATACTGGGGCTTTGAGACTGGGAAAAAAAAAACCAGATCTCAGAGCACATAAAAATAACACTGAGGGGTTTTATTCTCCAAACTGGGCCCGCTGTATGAAAACATTTATTAAAAATGAGCTCTCTGCTCCTGAGCATCATTAATTCCGTGCTCCACGTCCCATTTGTGTCGTGTTGCAGCTGCTAATGATGTTCTAGAGCAGATGTCATCTAGGGATGACAAAGGAGAGGGAAAGCTGCCACTCACCACCGGTGAAATAAATTTGTCACCTTGCCACCAGCTCACCTGCAATTGGGGGAGTTGTGTAAAAACCTGAGTAAAAGCCACTTCTAGGAATATTCAAGGGCGGGGATGAAAATGTCAGGGATGTTTTTGCAGCTCCTGCAGCACAAACCAGGCTGGAATCAGTGGCTGTGAGTCCCTTTTCCTTGCACAAATGTATATTGATTAATAAAGGGAGAGCGTGGCGCTTTTAAGTGATAAACAGTTGTGCAGCAGTGCAGAGGGTGTATTAAAGGCTAAGAGCTAATGACTTTTCTGGTGGATGGAACACATTAAAAGCAGCGGGAAGCTGCAGCTATTTTATCACCCCACTAATGTCCCTGACAACATTCACTTGGTGGGAGTGAATGGATGGGAATCCATTTGGAGGAGTAAATTAAAATACCTTAAAAAATGCCTTTAATAATAGCTCCAGAACTCAGCAGGACCGGAGAAGGGAGAGATACAAAAGACCAATTAAATTATCCCGTCCATCTCCCTGCCGAGGCACTGATATTCCTTATTCTGCTGCGGCTGCTGGAGCATTCCAGGAGGATCCCAGTGGCTCAAGTCGGGGCTGGAAGTTGGGACTGTCACAAACTTCCTTCTGTGTCCAACCAGATTTTCCCTTCCCTGCTCATCTGCAGTGCACGTGAAATGGGAATAAAAGAAAGAAAGTCCTTGTCCAAGCGATCCTTTTCCTGTTCCCTGCTTTTTAAGCTTGTGACAAAGCTGGGTTAGGAGCCAGCTTGGCATCAGGGATTTATTGAAGATTATGGAAAGGCATCTCCTCATGAGGATGCTCCCAGTCCTGGCGCTGGGATTTTTGGAGGTGAGACCACCCTGGCAGGGAATTCCTGGATTGTCCAGCATTGGAACAGCTGCCCATGGAAGTGATGGAGTTCCCATCCCTGAAAGTGTTCAAAAAACACGTGGAGGTGGCACCTGGGGACGTGGTTTGGTGGTGACCATGGCTGATGGTTGGACTCAGTGATCTGAGAGGTCTTTTCCAACCTTAACCATGATCCCGCTGGAGATCCAACCCCTTTTTGGCAACCTCCTGGGTGCTGGCTAAGAGTTCATGTGCTGAGAATTCCCATTTTATGGGGAATTCAGGAGATCTGAACACTTCTGGTGTGTCTTGGGTGGACAGATTCACTTCTCTGGTGCTGGGGAAGAAAATGCCACCACTTGTAGAGATTCCAGCCTCAGAGCTCCTGGGACGGGGCTTTTGCTGGCTGGGGGGTTTTAATAGTAACTTGGGCATCTTTTGCTGTGGAATTCGAGCTCAAAATCAGAATAAAATCATCAGATCTGCAGCATAATCAGCCAGCAAAGTTTTTCCACCCAGGAATTTCCTCATCAAGTCCGTAATTCCATTGGGAATGCAGTGACTCTCCCAGGAAAGCACCTGGGCTTGATTTCGAGCCTGTCAGAGATGGAGAACCCAGCACACCAAGCTGTTCCTGTGGTCAGTCACCCTCCGTTAAAAACAGGAGCTCGTTTCTGCTCTGCTGGGATCCAGCTTCAGCTCCCATCTGCTGGATCTCCTCCTGGATGCCTGGGAAGGCTGGAATGACGTAAAAATTAGGAGCTGGGAAAGGATTCTGACGTCACAGGCATTCAGGAGGTCACAAAGGAAGGTTTTTTACCTTCCTCTGTGCAAATACCATCCAAGTGTCATGAGAGACAAGTCCAGGTCATTGGGGCAGCATAGAACAGGCAGTTGAGTAGAGCATTTTTTCCTTGGAAAAACTTTCCAAGTGGAGTTGTCCAGTCACATTTTTCTGTCCTGACAGTGGCAAAATTAGATTTTGCTGGGACAAACGAGCTGTAGTTGATGGGAGTGACCATCACACTTCACACTAAGGGCAGTGAGGAAGAGCTCAGCTGCACCCCAGGCGCTGGATCCATGTCCTGCGTGAAAATCCATGAAGGGAGAGGTTGGCAGGTTCTGGGATTGTGTAGGAAGGGAGTCAGTTTAATTAGAAATTCGGGAAGTGGAGCCGGGCTGGGAGAGCTGGGAATGTTCCCCTGGAGAAGGGAAGGCTCCAGGGAGAGCTGAGAGCCCCTTGCAGGGCCTAAAGGGGCTCCAGGAGAGCTGCAGAGGGACTGGGGCCAAGGCATGGAGGGACAGGAGCCAGGGAATGGCTTCCCAGTGCCAGAGGGCAGGGCTGGATGGGAGATTGGGAATTGGGAATTGCTGGCTGGGAGGGTGGGGAGGGGCTGGAATGGAATTCCCAGAGCAGCTGTGGCTGCCCCTGGATCCCTGGCAGTGGCCAAGGCCGGGCTGGACATTGGGGGTTGGAGCAGCCTGGGACAGTGGGAGGTGTCCCTGGCCACGGCAGGGGATGGAACTGGATGATCCTTAAGGTCATTCCCACCCAAACCATTCCATGATTCCATGAAATCTTTCCAAGGAAGCTTTTCCTTGCCATGAAGCCCAGTGTGGAGCACAAGTTTATCTCAAATTTACCAAAGAACATGATGAAAATTCCCATCCAGCCGCAGCCTGTCCTTGTGCCTCGTCTCCAGCTTTGGGATTCGGCCTCCCATATTCCAGAAAAGCCACGAGTGGTTCAGCTCTGGGGGCTGAATTTCAAACTGCAGAGCCACTGGTTTATTTCTGAACCCTCGCAGGGTTTCCAGACCCTCGTGGCAGCCTCCCCTCTCTGTGTTTAACTGGCTGTGATCGATTCTGCATTTACTGGGCTTGTGCAGGGCTGGCCCCAGGAAATGTTCACTCTGTGTTCCAATCAGGGACTCTGTGAAATCCTAAATATTGAATCGAGTGTTTAGAGGAGGGAAACTCTTCTGCCTGGCCACAGTATTACAGCAATAAGCAGATTTTATGGTTCATGTTCTCCGTTTTTAAAAAAAAAAAAAACAACAAGTGTACATTTTGCTCTTCATCAATATTCCAGTTCACTGGAGCAAAGCTTCCTCTGTGCCAGGTAAATAAGAGTTCTCCCAGACCTCGTTTGTGCGCTCATTTGGCTCCTGCAACATCACAGTTAAAGTGGGGAGAGAATTCCAGCAGATCCTGGGCTCATGTCCGTGGGGTGAATTCACTCAGGACCTCCCAGGATAAATCCTGTAGAAATTAAAACATCACCTACATTGAAACAGGCAGAGTTATGGTTAAAACAAGAAAGAATCCCTTGGAGTTCAGAGCATTTGGGTAGCAAAGTTGTGGTGGGATGTGGTATAACCAAAGTAACAGCTGATACTGGAATAATGGATTTTCCTGGGACGAAGGACAGCAGGCTGTCAGATTGGAGACCGTGAAAAGAGATTTTGCTGCTCAACAAGGGTTTGAATGGAACTGATACATTCTAAAACCTGCAGCCCTTTGTAAACCCTGGATGTGCCGGAGAGAAAAGTGGGAAAATGGTGTTATCGCTCCGTGTGGGATAACCACTAATCAGTAAAAGAGGGAATTTAGATTCTCCTCTTTCCTCTGTTGGCTGAAAAAAATTGGATTTAGTTGGTTCAGGGCTGGTTTTACTCCTCTATTTTATTGTTTTACTCTTTTATTTTAGTGTTGGTGCTGGAATAGGGCTCCAGCTTGGCTCCCTATGGCACCGGTGGATCCAAATATTCCCAATCCCACTCCTGTGGCCTCAGGGCTGATGTTGGCTATTTCAGAGCCATCAAAGAGCACTGAACAGCCCATTTATCCCAATATTCCAGGCAAACTGGCTCCCCAGCTGCTGCTTTTCAGGTTTCAGTGAACTCTCGAACTCTGCTCATTTAGGGAGAGTTCTTCCCTGTGGCCTCGCGAGATATCTGGGAGAAATTTGGGTAAAGGGCCCAAATTTTTAACTCCCTTTCTCATTGCCCTCCAAGGCACTGACAGCACTTGATATTTATCAGCTCACAAGAGCATGGCCAGGTGTTTAAGCTTAAGGTATTTAGGTTTTGTCCCTTGGGAATGGTCCCAAATCCAGAGCTGTGGCTCAGCACTGAGCCTGAAGAGCTTTGAAAATGTTCCCTCTCTCCTGTCCTGCTTTAATTACAGCTGGGCTCTGTTTGGTGCTTTAAAATCGTGAGCTGTCAGCTAAACTCCATCTTAAAAATTAGATCAGGCTTTATTAATTCTTCTCCTTCAAGGCAGCCACGTCCTGCCTGCATCTGGTGCCTTCCTCTGCCAAGGAATCTCGAGGAGAGATTTTGTGATGGGCGATAATCAACTAATAATGGACAACTTTTCCAGTGCCAAGGTCTCTTCTTCCATCTGCTGTGTTTTGGTGAAGACAGTTCTGAGCAGGATATTCCCATCTTTTGTCTGCTTTTCCCAAGGAAACGGAGCAAGGGAATGGAGCTTCTGCCTCCCAAGGAATGGGAAAAGCTGTGGTTTCTGCCAAAAGAAAAGTCCCGAGGGGGAAGATTGTTCCTCTAATCCAAGTACTCCTCACCAGGGAGCTAGAAAATAAAATTGTGCACTTCCCATCCCTGGGAAAGTCCAAGGCCAGGTTGGACAGGGCTTGGAATAACCTGGGATAGTGGAAGGTGTCCCTGCCCATGGGAAGGAACGGGATGATCTTTAAGGTCTCTTCCAACCCAAATTGTTCTCTGATTCTATGAAAAGCTGAAGGTTTTGGAGGTTTGAGCTGTTGGTTTGAATTTCTGCATGTCAAGGAGTCATTGAAAATCACCTTTATTGTTCCAAAGCTGCATTTTTGAGGCACCCTTAAAAACACCTCCAGGGCTCTCTTTCTCCAGTCATTTTAGAACCTTCACTGGGGCTGCACAAGGCAAGAATCCCAAAGGAATGGCTGGAATACTGAAATCCCAAAGAATTGCTGGAATAGTATCTCCAGGTCTGCTTGTTCTGTGTCACAGAGCGGGAATTCTGCCTGCCCTGGAGCTGCTTTCCATCACCTGAAGCCCCAGCCCAGCTGAGAATAAGGAACAAATCAAGGGATAATGGCAAACGTTTGCAAAATGCATTAAAGACAAGCCCCGCAGTGTTAATGACCAGCGGTGCTGCCCTTTCATCCTCGTCCCCCCACCGCAGCTGAGGGATCCAGGCCGTCAGGAGGAATTTCTTTTTATTTTTAGCAGCTTTCGGCCTCTTTTAAAACCTTCCTGGAGGAGTAATGAACCGTCTCCTCGGCGTGGTGTTGGGATTCAGGTGTGAGGAGCTGGGCATTGTTCCCTGGATGGGTTTCCTTGTTAGTGTGGGGATTTTTTTAAAAGGCTCCATTGAAGTGCCTCACCATAAAATTAAGCTTTGATCACATCTATTTGCTGTTAATGAGTCCAGATGGGGCAGAGGCAACGGGATTGTGGCTCTGGGGTAGTGCCTGAGCTGCCTTTCATTTTGGGGACTTTCAGAAGCTCCAGGCCTGGCCCAGCTAACAAATCCAGCTGTCCCCGAATGCCTCCTCAGACGGGGTATCCCCAGGGACACCTGCAGAGGTGGCAGCAGGGCTTTGGGAGAGGTTAAGATGTCACAGGGAAATGGCCATTACGTGTCTGGTAGTGTCTTCTTTCATATGGTAATTCCTTTTTCCCTCCCTTTTAGGTTGTTTTTTTTTTTTTTTAATCATTCCAGTAGCTTTGTGTTCCCTTTAAATCAAAAGGGTTTATTCTAAAATCCAGATAACGGCAGGAGCTTGGCTGGGATTTTAATGTTGTCGAGGAAAATAAGTGGGAAAAACTTCATAAAAACCACAATAGTTTCTGTTTTAACATGCACTCGTGGGATTTTAGGTTGTTGGTTTTTTTCCAAATGTTGAGTTACGGAAAGAAATTGAAATGAGCTGGATCCAGGCCAGGTTTGATTCCTCCTTGTGTGGTTTCGTGTTCAACCCAGGAGGGTTCACACGAGGATTCCTGGAAGGACAGATCCTGCTCCTGGGAAGCTGCGGGAGATCAGTTGATACCACAGGTAACCCCACCCTCCTCCCACTGCTGAAATCCCAGTGGAAAAGGAAAAATCTGTTTATCCACGCAAAAAGGAAAGGAATTGCTTTTGTCTTCTGTGTTGCTACGTGAGCTGGGGAGGATTTTCCTCCTCTTTCTTATTCCCGAGGGATCAATGGTGACTTTAATCCCTCACCACATTTATCAGCCCAGCGTGGGCTTGACTTTAATCTCAAACCACACCAGGCTCTGTTCAGGTGAGAGCCCACCTGCAGAGCTGCCCCAGCCCTGGGGACACAGCAGCAGGACCTGGAGCTGCTGGAGAGAGCCCAGAGAGGCCCCGGAGCTGCTCCAGGGCTGGAGCCCCTCTGCTCTGGAGCCAGGCTGGGAGAGCTGGGAATGTTCCCCTGGAGAAGGGA
>NW_024580669.1:881443-918777 GCF_017639235.1 Corvus kubaryi | reverse complement strand
GGCTGCCCCTGGATCCCTGGCAGTGCCCAAGGCCAGGCTGGACATTGGGGCTGGAGCAGCCTGGGACAGTGGGAGGTGTCCCTGCCTATGGAATGGGATGAGCTCTTAAGTTCCCTTCCCACCAAAACCATTCCATGATTTTAGTAGGATTTGGGTAGAGCCTTAAAATGCTGGTTTTGCCCTCACTGGGCTCCTTCCCACATCCCAGGCAGGGATAGAAATGAACCTTGGCAATTTTGGAATCCTGGAGCTGACGAGCCGCGCTCCCACCTCAGAGCCCATCCCTGCGGAATCGGCATCCAGGGCTGCCACGGCCCCTCCAGGCTCTTCCCTGCTCCATTTCCTGGGGATGTCTCTGGGATACAAATCCTTCAGGGATTGATCTCCAAGCTCAGGCTGGGATTGAGTATTTATTAAAACGTGGATGTTTGGAGGAGTGGCACCAACAGGAGCATCCGAGCAGCAGCTATGCCAGAATCGGGTTTTGTTTGGCCAAAATAATCCCAACTCGTTGCTAATTACAGTAGGAAAGATGGGTTAATTCCTGGGACTTGCTTAAGAGCAGAGCTTGATAAGATACAAGAGCAACCAACAAAGTGGGATTGTTTTTTTTTTCTCCAAGTATAGTTGGGAGCCAGGTGTGCCAGGAAAAGCACAGGTGGTGCCTGAGCCTTCAGGGAACCCCCCATTCCAAAGACTCAGGAGTGCTCCCAATGAGGATGAGGTTGGAAGGTGCTTTTTTAGCAAATCAGGGACAGGGAGCGGTGCAGGATCAATTCCTGTCCCTCAGGGGGTGCTCTGGAGGAGCAGGATTAGGGATCCGGGCGATGCTGCCACGCTTTAATTGGGAAATCAGTGGAGAGGTGGAAGTTGGGCTCGTGGGGATGTGGCAGAGGTGGTGATTTGGGGTCGATGAGATTTTGTGCTGAGTCACCAACTTCTCCTCACGTCCTGATTAACAGACAAAGCAGGGCTCTTTCCAAATCCCTGCGATCCTCCCATAGAATTTGAGTTCCAAATTTCCCAACCAGGATTCCCAAATGCTTCAGTCTCTTCCTTTGCCTTTGCTGCAGTTCAGGAATGACCCTTCACTCTACTGAGACCATGAATAATTCAATTTCTATCAACTTGGGACTTCCAAGGCCTCCCCTCTGTCTTGTTTGCAGCAACAAAATCAAACACAGTGGGCAAAACAAATACAAACCATGCCAAGTCACCATGGGAGGGGGCTCAGAAATCCCAGAATTCATGGAGCTGTTGAAATCTTGGACATTACTGGATTTATGGTACCTCCTGCAGGCTGGAGGAAACCAAACCTGCTCATCGGGGGTTTTAGTGGCGCTCAGGGCTCTGGGCTGGGTGACAAGGTGGGGATGGGTCACAGGTTGGACTGGATGGTCTTGGAGGTCTTTTCCAACCTCAGTAATTCCAGGATCTATGGGATGTGGAGCAGCAGTCTGAGCTGTGTGTTCCTCGTTCCCCTAAAAATCACAATTCTCATTTTGAGGTTTCACCTAATGCAGGAAAGACCTGGTGAACTTCAGGAAGCGGGTCAGAAACCCAAACTTCCCGAGCTGATATTCAAACCCTCAAACCACTTCCCTCCTTCTCTTTCCCAGTTTTTTCCTTCCCCTCATTAATTCAGCCTCGCAGGAGCCTCTGGCAGAGCCGCTCCAGCGCCTGCTCGGTGTTGGGGAGCTGCACATTTGCATCTGGGACGACAATTAGCAAAGCAGGAGAGGGCTGAGCTAAAGATTCACCGAGCTGCTGCTCATGCCTGGGTTCTTGTCCCCTCCGCAGAGCACGGTGATCGTGGAGAAGACAGTCCAGGACCTGATGAACCTCATGCACGACCTGAGCGCCTACTCGGACCAGTTCCTCAACATGGTGTGCGTGAAGCTCCAGGAGTACAAGGACACCTGCACCCTGGCCTACAGGTACGGCCTGGGACAGCACTTCAGGGGGAGTCACTGCTTTTGGCGTTGGCTGTTCTGCCGTGGTTCTCAGGAGTTCCTTCTGGAATCGTCTCTGCTGGGATGGTCAAGGGTGTTTTCTTCTTGGGAAAAAAAACCACTGGAATTACGGTCAGCGGAATTGTGGTCAGGAGGAGTTGTGGCTTCCCAGCGGATTTATCCACATCGCTCCATGGTTTAGGGTCTTGAGATGTGGATGAGAGTGGTGGTAGAGCTTAGAAATTGCTCCAGCTCTTCCCTTAGTCCAGCAGGATGACACCTTCCAGTGTGTAAAGGGGCTCCAGGAGAGCTGCAGAGGGACTGGGAACAAGGGCTGGAGGGACAGGAGCCAGGGAATGGCTTCCCAGTGCCAGAGGGCAGGGCTGGATGGGAGATTGGGAATTGGGAATTGCTGGCTGGGAGGGTGGGCAGGGGCTGGGCTGGAATTCCCAGAGCAGCTGGGGCTGCCCCTGGATCCCTGGAAGTGTCCAAGGCCAGGCTGGACACTGGGGCTGGAGCAGCCTGGGACAGTGGGAGGTGTCCCTGCCCAGGGTCCCTTCCTACCCAAAGCATTCCAGAATTCCATGGTAAAAGGAGACCTCAAGTTGGACACTGAGAGTCTGAAGTGTCCCCTTCAAAATAAATGGTTGAATGTGCCTTTGGCTCTCTGGTAAAGTCATTCAGATTCTTCATCTGAACATTTGCAAGGAATTCAGCTTTATTTGAATTAATTGTATTGAGATTTGGGTACTCGGCTCTCGTGGCACTTCAGGAATTTCAGGAAATGGCCGTAGGTTGCACCGAGAGAGGTTGAGATTGGATATTAGGAAAAATTTCTTCCCTGAAACGTTGGTCAGGCATTGGAAGAGGGGCTCCATCCCTTCCAGTTGGAGTCTCTGTCCCTGCAGGGATTTCAAATCCCTGTGGATGTGGCTCAGTGGTGGCCCTGGCAGTGCTGGGAATGGTTGGACTCGATCCTAGAGGTCTTTTCCACCCGAATTGATCCTGGGATTTTAGGAATTAGTAACTGTGTGAATCCACACTGGTTTTGGTGCAACTTTCCCAAAACAATTCTGTAAACTGACAGGGAGTCCCCAAATGCTCTGTCCCTGTTCCCTTGACATTTTGGGATGATCCATCCCTAACTTTCCCCAGCCAAAGCATGGGATCTCAAGGCAGCACAATCCCACTGGCCACAGAGGTGTTTGGTTAAACCCTTCAGGTGCTTGATTTATCAGAGATTTCCTGATAAATCAGGAAATTTATAAATAAGGAAATTGATAAATAACTTCTCCTGTTGATAAATAACTTTTCCTAAGTACATCCCAGTTATCCATCTGTAAAACAGCCCTCCTGGACAGGAAAATCAGGATCGTGCCCCATCCCATGGGAATAAATAATTCCATGAAAAACCACTACAGAGCTGCAGGAATGTAGGCACGAAGAGCTGCTCTACATCATCCCCTCCATGGCTATTGAGCCTGAAAAAGCCCTTGTGTTTCCCGACCAAAAATTACTTCCCATTGCCTGATTTTTTTCAGGAAAAGCTTCATCCGGCAAACGGGCTCATCATCATCATTATCATTATTATTATTATCATGATTATTATTATTATTGTTGTTGTTGTTATTATTATTATTATTAACAATGGCAGTGAGCAGAGGCTAAACTTTGCCTGAACACCACCCTAAACTGGGAACTGCTCGTGTGCCATTGTCCAAAATATTCCTTTTTCATCCCAAACTTCCCTGCCTGGAGCCAGACAACGGATTTGATTTGTTTGGCTTGAACTCCAAGGTCCTTCCTTCCTTTGCCATTCCTGGCTTTGGCACCTGCTGAGGGCTAATTAGGACAATGCTAATTTGGCCATCTCCTGATTGCAGTGAGAGGAAAAAATAGGAAATGTTCTCGTTTTGCTGCTGGCAAAGGACTGAAATAGAAATCCACATCCATTCCCAGGAATGCGGGGGCAACGGAGCAGCTCCCGGCGTTCCCGGTTCCATCCACGGGGATGTTATGCCCTCTGCAGGGATCTGGGCTCCACACAGCCCTGCCCTTTGCTCCAGGGGTTTCCCTGGGGTGTTGGGATGGATAAATCCTGGTGTTGATGAAGTTGGGGGAGTTGGGATTATTTGTAGCTCCTTAAAATCGGGATGAACTCCTTGGAGCTGGGAGTCGATCCCATCTAGCAGAGCTGGCGGAGCAAGGGCTGCTCTTGGGATGGCAAAGAGTGAGAATTTGGGAAGCCACAGAGGTGGTTTTTTGTAGGATTTGTTCCCTGTGTGTTCCTTCAGGGGGAGTGTGAGCAAATGTGGGTAAAAAGCACCCAAAGGGAGGCTCCTCCAGGCAGGATTTTATCCGGAGCTCTCTGCAGAGCAGCTCGGGAAGGACGTCAGGACTGGGAAATGCACAGCTGAGATTGTTCATGTCTGAGCTCTGTTTGGCTCATGGTTTCCAAGGATTTAAGGGAAAAAAAAATCAAACCTAAGGGGGCTGGGTGGGATTGGACGTTTCTATAAATAGCAGCTCTCGTGTGTCAATCGGTGACGAATTTCGGAAGTTCAGCATAGGTGAGATTGAGATCTCTCCTTCACATCTCATTTCTGTCCAAATTCCACTTCCAGCTTGCCACACAAACTGTTTACAAAAGTCAGCTCCGGTTTCTGACTAATTGATGAGGGGCTGGGGCTGAAAATGCAAACAAAAACGGGAGATGGAGCCCCCAAACCTCCTGCCGTGCTGGCAGCGCTTTTCAGTCGTGTCCAACCCCCGTCTCCAGCAGATTTCCAGGAGAGCAGCCCAACTCCGGAGTTCAAAACCATTTTACGTTCAAAACCTGAGTATAAAACCATTTTTATGGGACTTTTGGAGGTACTGAAAGGCCTTAAAAGGCATCACAGGGGCGGGGAGTTCACAGCTGCTGCCCTTAACACGAGTCCATCTTTCTAATCTCCTGCCAACACCCTTCCCCGACAAAATTTGCTGCCTCAAATGCTAAAATCAATCTCTTTCCATGCCTTTCTACCTAAACTGACCACTATTTACCCATGTCCACATAGAAGTTGCACATCTTTATTTCGTTGCCCGCTTTAAGCTCTGGCTTGTGTGTCCACCCCCTTCTCACCCATCTTCACCCTCACCTCGTCCATTTTTGAACCTCTCTGAAGGCTCTGTGTGAAGGCATCGCTCACCCAAAGGTTTTTTTTTTAGTCTTAAAAAGAGATGGGCATCACCAAAATGGGATTCGGAGGGTTCAAAAGTGATTAAAGCCTCTGGAGGTGCTCAGCTCCCTCTGTGGAGGCAGTTTCTGGTGACCAACCTCCTTTGGCTGAACTCTCTCAGCTAAATTAAGGGGGGAAAAAATGTGGGAAATAACTGGGCCTGGATCTCTCAAAATGGTGAAGAAAAGAAACCCTTCGTGCTTTCCAGCCAGGCAAAATAAATCCAAGCCTCTTTTTTATTGAGAAAGAGCAGATTAATTCAACCAAAATGTAGGGTGTGCAGTCAAACAGGATTTTTGGATTCCCCAGGAAATCATTTTGCTGCTTCTTAGTGGCATCTTCCCCTCCTTGCATGAATTTTTGGAGTTTAAGTTGCTTTTTTGACTCTTTTTGGGGTAGGGGTGTCCCCTCAGCTGCTTTTTAACCCTTGGCAGCACAAGCTCAGCATGGAAACATCACCTTGGCCATGGGAAGAGGAAAAAATCCTCCAAAAATCTAGATTGGTACCTGGGAAGGTGCTGGCACACACCAGGATTTTGGCCACAGCATCAAGGCTGCCTCTCCAACATTCCCCCCTCACCAGCAGGCTGGGAATGGGCAAAATTTTGGGAAAGACATATCCAGGACAGCTGTCCCAAACTGATATTCCATATTTTATGACCTCTGCTCTGCAATAAAAGCTTGATCCATGAGGTTTTTTTCCATCTTTTCTCCTCCCTCTGTCCTCTGAGGAGGGGAGTGATGGAGCAGCTTGGTGGGCACTTGGATCCATGTCAGGCTCCAAGGTCAGCTCCCTATGGCAGCAGCAGGAATAATTATGGAGGAGTTTGGGAGAAGGGGAATGGGGATGAATGGAAGAGTTTTGAGCTGTACTAAAAGGTGTCACCCTGTCCCAGGATAATTCACTCATGGATCCAAACTGGATTGAAGGTACAGAGGGTGAACACTGCCTGAGAAGCTGGGAAAAAAATGTGGGAAAAAGGAGTCTGTAACTGATGGGGAAAGTTGGGTGTGCAATGGAAATCGGGGACGTTTCACCCTCTCCAACATCTTCTCAATGTTGGAGCAAAACCAACCTGTCCATAAAAATCAGGAGGTGTTGGAGCCCTGGGGGAGAGTGGGGGTATAATTCCAGGGGACCCACCCAAGGGTGGGAGTGTCCAGCATGGATTATTTTGGAGCTCACTGATTTCAGTGGATCTGTGGATTCATGGATCTTGCCCAGAGAGGAATCCCCGTCCCTGGCAGTGTCCAAGGCCAGGCTGGACATTGGGGCTTGGAGCAGCCTGGCACAGTGGGAGGTGTCCCTGCCCATGGATGAGCTTTAAGGTCCCTTCCAACCCAAGCCATTCCAGGACTCCATGGATACCACACCACCAAAAGGTGAGGAAAGCAGGAATCGTGGATTAGGCTCTTGGAAAACTCTGACCCTGGAAAAGCAAGGACACCAGGCTGAGTTTGCAGCTTGTTAGAGCATCCCAGCATCCTCCCATGTCTCCTCCCCAGCGCTGACTCCACAAACAGCAGGAATTTTGAGGACAGAGGATAATAAGGATCATAAAACAGAGAGGTGGCTCTGTGTGACTCCATCAGGACACTCCCAAAGAACCCTTGGAATTGTGGACGTCTGAAGGGCCACGATAAGGCTGTAAATAATTGAAGAGAGCAAACAGTGGAAGCGCAGAGAGCTGAGCTGAGAGGGGAAATAACGGGGAGTAATGGGATGAAATTGAGGGAAATAAAACACGAGCTCGGTATCAGGAGTGTTTTTATCCAAGACTTGGATTTGTTCAAGTGTGAAATAGACTCCCAAGGGAAGGAGAGTATTACTTCAGTCATTTAAATGTGCAGAGGACAAAGCCCTGGCTGATGTATTCCCTGGAACAGTTGTCTTGCCTTGGCACAGCAATGCCCAGATATCATCAAATGCCCTTCTTCCATCTCAGATGTCACACATCTGAGCTGCTGGTGGAGCTCTTTTATTCCCCTCTGTTTTCACCAGGGTGAAAAATAAAAGACCTTTTTTTTTTATTTCCCCTGAGTGGAAAAACACCGACTCCCTCCCAGCAGCAGAAGGCCCACACGGGAATGTTGACGCTGGGGTCTTGTGTGGCTGGAAACAAAACTCAGCCTTTTGTCTGTGACAGATTGAACGTGAAACTTGAAGGGAAGGAAAATTTGTCTGTAAGTGCATGTGACGAGTTCGTTTTCACAAATCCTGGGCGGCTCCTGAGCAGAGCTTGTTTTCCTGGTGGATGGGGAAAGGGTGGGAAGAGAAATGAGCTGTTCTCTTTGGGATGGATCGGAGCTGGCTCCTGCCTCGGTGTCTTTCTCGCTGTTTTCCTTTGCAAAGCGCAGATGCTCGGGGTGGTGTTGTTTTTGTTTCTATTTATTCCCAAAATCACCACCTGAGTGCTGCTGACAGCTCATCTCTGTCCCAGCGTTCCGGCCTGGAGCTGGGAGAGTGTGTCTGGAATGGCTCTGCCGGGTCCGTGTCAGTGGATGCTGGGGTGTGGGAATGTCGCTGTTGGCTCAGCCCATTCCAAACTCTGCTCTGGAGCCAGGCTGGGAGAGCTGGGAATGTTCACCTGGAGAAGGGAAGGCTCCAGGGAGAGCTGAGAGCCCCTTGCAGGGCCTAAAGGGGCTCCAGGAGAGCTGCAGAGGGACTGGGGCCAAGGCATGGAGGGACAGGAGCCAGGGAATGGCTTCCCAGTGCCAGAGGACAGGGCTGGGTGGGAGATTGGCAATTGGGAATTGCTGGCTGGGAGGGTGGGCAGGGGCTGGAATGGAATTCCCAGAGCAGCTGGGGCTGCCCCTGGATCCCTGGCAGTGCCCAAGGCCAGGCTGGACATTGGGGCTTGGAGCAGCCTGGGACAGTGGGAGGTGTCCCTGGCCATGGCAGGGATTGGAAATGAGGATCTTTAAGGTTGTGGATTGACTGCTCCAAATCCAGCATCCCATTTGTCTCCTGAAATTCCCAGTCAGGAATTCAGATGAGTTACCCTGCCAAAAATGCAAAACAGGGAAATTCTTCCTGACTGGAACACACTGCGATCCCTGAATCAGTTTCCCACACAGGGTTTAGCTGGAATCTCCATCAGGAGATGCTTTGGATGACTGGAAAGAAGATCCTGGGCCCTTCATTTCCCCTTCATTGCTTCAGCCCCGGTCCCAGGCTGGGCCAGCTGGGGGTGGGGGAAGGTGGTGGCTTCCAGCCAGGGGTTCCTGGGCTGGTCCCACCTTGCAGTGACTCCACCATGGGCAGAGGCTGCTGAGCTCCACTTAGATTCCAGAGGAAGATGATCCATGGAGATGCCAGGACAGGGTGACCTCCTCCAGCTGGGTGCCAAGTTGAATTTCAAAGGCTGGAGAATTTAGGGAAATGGCCCTTTTTCCCTTAAAAGATCTCTCAAAGTCCATCAGGGGTTGTGTGTTTAAGAGAATTTTATACCCTGTCCACCCGCGTTGCCATCCCCTCCTCGCGAGCTCTGTGTGGAATTCCTCCTCTGTGTGATAGGGATTTTAATGACTAATGCAGAATTAAATTAAAAGTGGCACTAAAAGCACGATTTGCTCCTCTCTGAGGTGGTTGTTGCTGCTCTCCCCACAGGACCATCGTGCAGTCGGATGAGAAGTTGGTGATCAGCGCATCCTGGGCCAAGGACGACGATATCAGCAGGCTCCTGAAATCCCTGCCCAACTGGAGCAACATGGCCCAGCCCAAGCAGCTGAGGCCCAAGAGAGAGGAGGAGGAGGATTTTATAAGGTAAAATATTGGGGGGAGTTGTGAAAGGGTTTCAAGGAGAGCAGCAGCAAAAAGTGGGAACAAATTTACGGTGTTTTCATAGCTGTTGTGTCCCCAGGTGTGAGGAGAGCTGTGGAACCGTTTGGGAAATGGGAAGGACTTTGGAGATCATCGAGTCCATCCATTCCCAGCACTGCCAAGGCCACCACTGCCCATGTCCCCACGTGCCACATCCACATGGCTCTGAAACCCCTCCAGGGATGGGGACTCCACCCCTGCCCTGGGCGGCCTTTTTGGGGAAGTTTTCCCAATATCCAACCTAAACTTCCCCTGGTGCAATTTCTGCTTGCTGTGTTGTTCAAACAAAGCCATTTGGAGCGTTGTCTTTGTGATCTGAGTCAGAGAAGTGCCTGGGATTGGGGAAGGAAAGAAAGGATTCCTTTGAATCCAGGCAGACCCTTGTCCTGCTGGTTGGTGCTGCTCTGATCGCCCGTGTGATGAAGGCAGCAGCATTTTCTGACCTAGTGGAGGGGCCAACTGGTTGTAGTGGGCAGGAATTCCCAAAAACGATGCTGTGAAAGGAATGCCATGACCTGGTGGAGCTTCCCCTCCATCCCAGCTCCAGGAATTAATTCAGGAGAGCCAAATGAGAAATAGTGGTACTTCCAGAGGGAATTCTTTTGGAGACAACTCTCTGTGCCCAAACCAAGTTGTTCCTACCTTTCCAGGTGTCTCGGTTTTGAAAGACAGGTGTCTGCTAAGGAAGGCAGAGGCCCCCCTTGAAGTGGCAGATATAACCCCTTTTCCCTCCAAGTTATTATATTTTGAAATCAAGAGCCTTTAGGCGAAGATGTGGGAAATAGGAATAACAGTTCTTTACTATATATATATGTATATAACCAGTCAAACAAAACAACAACAACTATGGCAGTAACAGCAGTCACAAACCCAGTGCCAGCCTTCTCGGCTGTCGGGCCCTTTCCCCTCGGGTGCAGTTCCGCTCGCAGCCGGCAGGGGCGCTGGCGGCTCCCGGTGAGCAGGGCAGGTGCGATGGTTCCCCCGCGGCTGCAGGGGGCGCTCCGGAGCGAGCTCGGGAAACCCGCGGCTCTGGTGCCCTGGGATCCCGGGAAGGATGGGACAAAGGCTTCACAAACCCCTGGGCAGCTGATCCCGGGCTCTCAGGAACAGCAGGCTGAAACAGCAGGCTAGAACGGCGGCTGGAACGGCAGGGACGGACGCAAATCCCGGGTGGCAGGCGAGATGTATCCAGATGGGAGAACCCCACGGAGGCCCAGGCAGGCAGGGCGAGCAGGGCTACAGCGTAGCGAAAGCTCGAAGCAGCAGTGGGGCAGGGCAGCCACAGCCCGGTCTCCAGCAGGGCAGGGAAAGCGGCTTTTGGGGTCCCGGCGTTGCTTCCAGCAGGAAGAAAGAACGGCCAAAAAAGAAAGAAGCAGCAGCTCCTTTCTCTGCAGCTTCTCTCTCCGGACGCTCAGAGCGAACTGACCCCACACCCAGGTGTAGACAAAGGGGTAGCCAGGCCCGCCCCACTCCCCTTTTTGTCTTTCTTAAGTACAGCTATTTGTCCCCTAGCAACATGCATATGGGAGAAAATTCCTTTAACAGGAAAAAAAACTAAGACTAAACTAAAACCCCAACACCAGGGCAGATTCCTTTTCCCTGCACGCTGGGAATGGCTCAGCTCCTGTGTGATTCCAGAGCCTGCACATTCCCATCCCTATTCATCACTCCCTTGATTGGCACTTGGCTGTAAAACTGGAGGAGTAGGAGAAGCTGTTGAAAATAACAAGTCTAATTTGCCCAGATTGTCATTTTCCTCCTTCCCTGCCTGGAAGCCCCGTGACAGGGAGGATGCAGCTTGGAAAGGATGGGATTTGTGTGGTCACAGAAGGGTTTGCAGCTTGGGCAGGGATTTAAAAACATCCCCAGTGGAACAGGGAGGCTGCAGAGGTCTCTCTGTGCAGTCCCTGAGTTGAATTTCATGGAGTCAGTCCTCACCTGCATCTTCGTTTTCACATTTATGCTTCATTTCCTTGCCTGGGAAGCCCTTCCTGGTTCTTCCTGTGATTCCTGAGCCATCAGCATGGGATACCAGAGCTCCAACAGACACTGCTGGCTGAGTGGAAATTCCTGGTGAAGCAAAAGTGGATGGCCGAGCTCAGCCCAATGCTGGCAGAGCCAACATTTTGATCCTAATATGCATTTTATTCCATTTATTCCATTTTCCTGGCCATTAATTGAAGCATTTTGTGACACTGGATCAGAGGAGCTGAAATGGAAAGCCTATTCCACACTGAATTCCCTGGGAAAAGCTCCTGTGCCGGGACTTTTTTCAGCCCAGGCTTTAGGACAAAGATCTTTTCTCAGTATCTGTTTGCACAGAGCAGCATCTGTTAAGCCCCAGTTCCCCCCAGTGCTGTGTGAGTGCTCCTGTAGCATTCATTTAAATCATAATAATTGGTCTGGGCCAGATTTAGCCATTGATGGCTCAGAAACTTCCTCCAGGACGGGTGATGGTTGAATAGATCCCTCCTGAAAGCTTCAAAATAAAATTAATTGCTTGTCCGATTTTTTGTCATCCTCTTCCCATTTAAGCAGCCTTTTCCCAGCCTTTTCTCCTAACACAAAGGAACATGATTTCCTCACTGCTGCTGCTTCTTCCTCTTGGCACTGCTGATGGATTGGGAATAATTCTGCCTGGACACTGCAGTGGAGCCAAAGGGAAGTGGGTCCTGTGGATTCCAGGGGTATGGCTGGGATGGGAGACCTTGGGAGAGCTCATTTCATCATCACTTTAACCTTTAGGATATTTAAAACTTCAGTATTTGATGTTCATGGGCCCTAATCCTTGGCCAGCAGGGCAGGACTATCCATCCCTTGCTGGAAAAAAAGGTTCAACTTTGATGAAATTTGGGAAGACGATCTTTTTGGACATGGAGTTACTCAGCAGCATCCCTTTATGAATATTGGTAAATTAAATAAATCCTAAAAGTTCACCACCAGTTTTTGTCCCGTGGCCTCAAAAGACATCAATGCACAGCTTTCCCTCCTTCCCGTCTTTCCTGGAACTCACTTGTTTAATTAAAAAGAATCCAAACAAAAAAACCCTTGCAAGAAAGAATCCTCTGCCTACCTGCGGACAGAGATTGATTTTGTTGTCTTAACCCCTCACTATCTCTTGAGTGAGGACATGTCCAAAGGCAGGGAAGGCTCCAGCAGAACTTCCCATGAATATTCCAGTGGGGCTGGGCAGCCAGAGGGACCTGCTGGAGCATTTTAGAGGAGCTCAGCTTGGCGAGGAGAGGAAGGGAAGCAAAGCCCAGCCTCTGCTCCTGGAAGTGGTTTTTGAAGCTCTGGAGGCTGTTTGGCCCTGAGGGCAGTGTGAAACAGGCTGCCCTTATCTCTGTGGAAAGGTGATCCCTCAGCTCCTCACCCTGGCAGATCTGCTGGTGATTAACCCCAAAGGTGTTCCCAGCTCTGCCTTGGAGAGGGAAAAGCAGTGGGAAAAGAGCTTGGATCTGGTGATGCAGAAATTCCTGGGATTTGGAGCAGCTCTGCAGTGAGTGGGGAAAAGGTGCTGTGTCCTGCAGGGAAACCAAGGCTTTGGGAAGCTCAGGAGGTGTCTGGGAATTCACATTCCAGGTTGGGATGAAGGTCACCCCTCCGTGCAAATAATTCTGGTTGTAGAGCTGAGATCCAAACCTGAGCTGTGGGGCTTTTCCTCTCACCTTTGGCTCCCAAGAAGCTCCTGAACGCTGAACTTGGGATCGGGTTCTCGGGCTGAATTTAATGGAGCAATTAAAAAACCCCTTCCCAGCATTTCCAGGTGCCACAGGACTTTTCCTTTCAGTGCTTTTGGGTTTTTAATGACTGCAGGGAGTTCCAGCTGCCTCCTGCTTCTCCTGCTCACTTCAGGATGCTCATCCTCACTTGCTCTGCACCAAAGGGATTGGATATATCCAAGTAACAGAAGGATCCTGCATCAAATCATCCCAAATGGTCAGAATTACCCAACCCCTGCTGTTCATTGGGATCTCTTCCCTTGGTTTAGGATGAGCAATGGAGCTGGGAAGGGGCTGGAGCCCCAGGAGCGGCTGAGGGAGCTGGAAAGGGGCTCAGGCTGGAGCAAAGGAGGCTCTGGGGGGACCTTGTGGCTCTGCACAAGTCCCTGACAGGAGGGGGCAGCCGGGGGGGTCGGGCTCTGCTGGCAGGGAACAGGGACAGGAGGAGAGGGATGATTCTGCACTGCAGGGAGTTGGAAAGGCTCCATGAGCTCTTCTCCAGAGGGTGCTTGGAGGTGATAAACTCAGGAGGTTGGGACAAAGCTCCTGGGACAGGTCACAGCTTGAGTTTCTTCAGCTGTTTCCAAAGGGATCAGGGTGCTGCATATTCCCATTCTGTTAAAAAAGTCTGGGCAAGCCCAGGAAGTGGAATTGGGAAAGAATCCCAGAATCCCAGAATGGTTTGGGTGGGAAGGGACCTTGAAGCCCATCCAGTGCCACCCCTGCCATGGCAGGGACACCTCCCACTATCCCAGGTTGTTCCAAGCCCCAATGTCCAGCCTGGCCTTGGGCACTGCCAGGGATCCAGGGGCAGCCACAGCTCCTCTACCAGGACAACCCATCCTTCTCTGCCTTGGGGTGGGGGTGATGTTCCCTTGTTCCCCCTCTCTGGGCAGCCAAGGTTTTCCTCAAAAGCTGCATCTCAGGTTGTTCCAGCTGCTCTCTGATGGGTGTTTTTGTAGTGTTGGGCTTGAGGTTTTTCATTCTTTTTATTCACTTTTGCTGTCTCCGTGTTTTTCCCGCCACAGGTCCTTTCCTGAAGCCTTCTTGGGAGGCTTCTCCCTTCCTTTCCCTCTGAGCTCTCCCATTCTCACCTTTTCTGGCTCTTCCCTTGTTTCTTTCTCTCTGTAGGATAAAAGATCTCCCTCTCCGATCCCTCAGGCTCTATTTATTATATCCACAATACTTTTAAGGGGTGAAAGGATGGGTTTGTAAGATTGGCAGTGAACTGGAGCCCTTTATTCCCTCTGGGAACACTTTTTTCCCCATCCTGGGACTATAAATCTGAGTTTGCCATATGTGTGAGTCATTTCCCTTTGATGAGAGTCTGCTCCTTTATATGAAAGGAGTTTTTAGACCTTTTCCTACAGGAAAATGTGCCTCATCCCAAGCACAATTGATACCCATCCTGTTACTCTCAGGAGTTTCACCTCAGAGGTGTAAAACCGAGTGAGTTCCTGGATCTTCCCTCCACATCCCAGAAGTTTCCTTCTGCTTTTGCTTGTCTTGTGAAGGCAAAGGAGTTTTGGAGGATTTGGGCTCGATTTGGGGGTTATTTTTGAGGTTCACATAAATTCTGAACCTGGATCCAGGAAGAACCTTCCGTTTCATTAATCCTACAAATGGCATTGTTAATCTCAAAAAGATCTTTTTAAGGGAGGCTATTTTTAATTTTTTGCCTTTAATGACTCCAGTTGAGCAATTTAAAACCATTCGTGGTTGGGGGATGTTTCTGTGGGTTTTTTGGTTGTTTTTTTTTTTTTTTTCTTAAGTACCAGAGAATTCCCACAGATCTGGGGATAAAATCTGGAAATAAAAAGACTGGGAAGTGCCACTGCTGGGGTGATTTTGCTGCACTCCTTGGAGCTCTTCTGCTTAGTGGTGATTCCTCATGGTGACCTCAGAAAAGAGCTGATGGTGGAGATTTGCAGAGTTGGATGGAAGTGGAATTCCAATTCCCAACAAAAAGAGCAGCTAATGATGGGAAAAATGTGCTGAGGATATCAGGGGAAATGTGCCTCACTTGGAGCCTGGCAGTGAAATGCACCTGGATTCAGCTGGGGGCTCTTGGAATTGGGTGTAGGAGCTGTGTCCTGGCTTTTTCCATTCCAATGATGCCCCAAAAGTCTTGTGGAGTCTCCTCTTCTACCTGCAAAAATCTGAATATTTGCCATGGGAATACTCCTGGGACACAACCAAACAATTCCTTCGTGGAGATGAGGATTGGGAAAGCTAAATCTAGATGGAAAACGTGGAATGTGGCAGAAGATCACACCTGGAAAGATTTTTTTCCAGCGTTTTTGGGTTAAACATGTTTCTCTTGGTCATTATTTTTCACCAGGTGGGGTCTCCTTGGAAGTCAAATAATTCATGGATTGATATTCCAAATCATTTATCTGTCATGATCAGCCATTGGGGTTTCACTAGGGATTTGTTTTAATGGATGTGGGGAGAAAAAGGGGATTCAGGGGAAGAGCTGATTTCCAGGGAAAGATGGAAAAGTGTTATGTACGGAAATCCCAGGGAGACACGGGAAGCACCTACAAAGTGTGAATTCCCTGTGGGGTGAGGAGGGGTGGGAGTTGCTTGGGATGGAGTTTGGAACTATGAGGAGTGAGGTGGAATTCCAGGACTGTAAATACAGGGAGAAGGATGGGAAAGACCTCCCTGGGACAGAGGGGATTTTCTCTGGAACTCCCTCAGACAACATCCCCGGGACGGTCCCACAAGGGCCGGTTTGGCCTTCCCTGAGGTGTAACCGAGGCCTCCTCCTGCTGTCCCTGGTTCCACACTCCTGAGGGGGGCTTTGCTTTCCATTTCAGGGCTGCTTTTGGCAAAGAGTCCGAAGTTCTGATTGGGAATTTGGGAGACAAACTGATCCCTCAGCAGGAGATCCTGCGGGACGTCAGCGACCTCAAGGCCTTGGCCAACCTGCACGAGAGCCTGGAGTGGCTGGCAGGACGCACCAAGGCAGCTTTCTCCAGCCTCTCAGCGTCCCAGAGTAAGTAATTCCCGTGGGAAACCTCTGCCTGGGGATTGGAACAGTGTAAATACAGGATTTTAGCAGGAATGAGCACCTTTTGTTCCTGCTTTTCTGTGTCAGAGGGAAGCAGAAAGCGAAGCAGCTTCGTCTCTGTTCCTCCTGGGGGCTGTGAGGGCACCAGGGGAGGGCTCCAGGAGCATCACTTCCAACTTGGAAAAGTCTTTCAGCTTTTGAAGGCAAAGGAGTTTTGGAGGATTTGGCCTCGGTTTGGGGGTTATTTTTGAGGATTTTGAGGGGATCCCAGGACTCAGGGGGATGTGGTGAGGGTACAGGGAATTTCTGCAGTTTGGTTTGTGAATCTGGAGCAGAATCCTGGGGGAAGGTGCCCAGGACTCGGGGCAGCTGAGCTCTCCTGGGAGTTGGGAATTGAAAATCAGCTCAGACTTTTTTTTCTGGGAATTCATGAGGGAACTTTGCTGGTGCTGAATAAAATCACAGCGTTTTATCTCCATTAAATCATTGTCCCTTTTAGCAGAGCTTCTCTGGGTGACTGAAATCTCTTCCTGTGGCTTCTAACTCTGCTCTAGAGCAGAACTTTAAACTCCTCACTCAGCTTTCCATGATCAGTTCCTTTGGACCCAGAAGGGTAATTAAGGTTATACAATCAATTAACAATTAAAACCCAAATTACTCCAGGTAGCTTTAATATCCTATAACCCAGACTTCGATTTCTCAATACCTGGGTGACAACACTTGCTCTGTTCTCGCTTTAGAGGAGTAAGAACAAACAACAAAATTAAACAAAACGCAGTGGGAAATGCTATTAAAGTTCAGTAGCCAAATATTTATTTAGTTACTGGGAGAGTTCTTGGGGCTGAGGATTTACGTTCTAACAGTCAGAGCTGTTAAAATAAAACATCATTTGTAATTCCAGGTCTGGTTGAAACTCAGGTTTTTAAATAAATCAATATTTTCCAGATATTAAAGGGCACGAGCGTGACTTTCAGGCTTTGGAGAGGACGTTCCACGCAGTGGTGAATAAACATATAAAAGCACAGAGAGTAATATTTCACTTGGCAGTGTCCTCCTGACAATAAAAATTCATCTTCCTTTGTAATAACTTCATCCTAAAATGTCTGTACACAAATGCCAGGAGGATCTGGAACAAGGGAAAGAAGGGGCAGTGGTAGGAAATTACAGAGGCTGTCCTGACCTCATGCTTATAAATGAAATTTTGATCTTTAATTCTTTCTCTTTTTCTGCCCCAACAACTTGAGATTCAGTCCTGGTCCCAGTCAGGGCATCATCCAAGGACCAGAATTTTTGGTGCAATGCCAGAAATTCCATAATCCCAATAATTCCATGACGTGGAGATGGTGGCCCTGGATCCTGTCCTTGTGGGAAGTCAGCAGCTTTTCCAGCAAAGCTTCCTTGGATGCAAACAGGGAATTTATGAGCACAGCTCTGAATATCCAGAAAGTGGAGCTGCGCAAGTCTGATTTTGGGAAACCCTAAAAAGAGGCGTGACCTGCTGGTGGCTTTGGGGTGAGGCTGTCAAAGGCCCCTTCCCAGAGATAAAAATGCAATAACCTCTGGCTGTGGATGGGCTGCAATTATCCCTCATTTAAACCCAGCCTAGCTAACACAGGGTTTTATCGGGCTGGGCAGTCTCTGCATTGTTCATTATTTGGTGTTTGCTCAGCTGACAGCTCTTCCATGGCTCTTCCCTTATCTGCTCCCCTTCAGAATTGGATTTTTTATTTCCCCAGCCAGTCAGATATGACAAAATCATTTCCTTCTGCTCTTGTCTTTTGAGGGAATATAAACTCTTTTTAACAATAATCATTTAAGGATTAAAGCTGGTGGGAGAAGATGAATTTGCTGAGGAAGTCGAGTCAATTTTAAAGAGATTTTGTAGGAAAATGGAAGTGGGGTTTCCCTTCTTCATCTTCTGTGCTTTGTCAGCTGCAGACAGAACACACCCTCACCCTTTCCCCTTGTGAAGCTCCAGCCTTCTGAGGTTTCCTGAATATTAGAGAAGGAATTACTGTGCACCATGGAGGAGTTGGGACAATCTTCTTAAGATTTTTGACATTTTTAAGACCATTGCTTGCTGTGTGTAGGGAGGAGCATGAAAGATGAGCTGTTGGCTTCTGCAGCTGGAGGTGCCCTTTAAATTCAGCTGCTCTTGGCATCTCGTGACTTCAGATTGTTGTGATCATCAGGGAATGACTGACAGGCTTAAACTCCGTGTTGGGAATTGCTTTGTCATGGAATCATGGAATGGTTTGGGTGGGAAGGGACCTTAAAGATCATCCAGTGTCACCCCCTGCCTGGGCAGGGACACCTCCCACTGTGCCAGGCTGCTCCAAGCCCCAATGTCCAGCCTGGCCTTGGGCACTGCCAGGGATCCAGGGGCAGCCCCAGCTGCTCTGGGAATTCCATTCCAGCCCCTCCCCACCCTCCCAGCCAGCAATTCCCAATTCCCAATCTCCCATCCAGCCCTGCCCTCTGGCACTGGGAAGCCATTCCCTGGCTCCTGTCCCTCCATGCCTTGGCCCCAGTCCCTCTGCAGCTCTCCTGGAGCCCCTTTAGGCCCTGCAAGGGGCTCTCAGCTCTCCCTGGATCCTTCCCTTCTCCAGGGGAACATTCCCAGCTCTCCCAGCCTGGCTCCAGAGCAGAGGGGCTCCAGCCCTGGAGCAGCTCCGGGGCCTCTCTGGGCTCTCTCCAGCAGCTCCAGGTCCTGCTGCTGTGTCCCCAGGGCTGGGGCAGCTCTGCAGGTGGGCTCTCACCTGAGGGGCACAGGGACAGGATCCCCCCTCCCCTGCTGGGATCAGCCCAGGACTGGGGGGGTTCTGGGCTGGGGCAGGTCCAGCTCTCAACCCCCAAGACCCCAAATCCTTCTCCCAGGGCTGCTCCTGAGCGACTCCAGCCCATATAAATCAGGATTGTCTTTCTCTTCTAGATGATTTATTGAAATTAAACTTTTTGCATTTGTACCGTGTGTTCATGTAGCTGCTCTTCCCTCAGCTCCTTTGTGTGGAGAAATCTTTATTTGCTCAGTGTGTCACGTTCACCTTCTCTGTGTGGGCCTTGTCTGTGTCATCCTTAATGTAGTAACAGCATTTTAATGCATTTTTCCAGTTGTAACTGGAAAATCAGGCACCAGCCTGAGGAAGGACCTCCTGACCACTGCCTTCTCCACAAAGAGGAAAATCTCTTCAGGAACAGACCCTGAGACCATTCCCCCTCTTCTTTATCCAGGCTGTGGCCACAGCAGGTATTTTCTCCTGTTCACCCCAAATCCAAGGGGGTGTGGAAGTTGTTTTCACCTTTTCCTCTGCAGATGGGCAGCTGCTGGTTCAAACTGGTGGTGGACAAAGTCACCTAGATCCTGTTGGTTCAGAGGAGAAGCAGAGGAAAGGAAGGAAAATCTCTTCTTGGCTATTGTATCTGCTTGGCCATGGCTCATGTCCACAGATCATTTTGTCCATCCCACATCTCTTCCCCCACAGAGTCCCAGTCTGGGTGAGCTGCGACTTCATTCAAAAGCAGGGGAGGCAAAAATGAGGTTTGCTACAGCTTTTTCCTAAAATCCTGCATTTCTCTGCCACTGCCTGGCTTTATTAACGATAACACCGAGCATTTGCATCTCATTTTCCAGCCACACATCTCAAAATCTGCTTTACAAAGGTTCCTGAGTGCCATTACAGCAGCAAGCCCATCCTGGGCCACTTTGCTCCCAGAGGATCATCAGCCTCCCCTTTGCTTCCCTGAGCCTGGAATGGGCTTTGATGGCTGATCGGGAGCATCCTGCCCCACTCCAGGAATGATGCTTTTAAAATTGCTGCTGGAGCCCCTTTCTGCCACGGGAAGCTGTCATTTCCAGTCACTTTAAGGCCCCTCCAGAGTGGTGCAAAGGGGTTTCAGCACAAATGAAAATCAGGCCCGGTGTGGAGGGGAAATTGCTGCCTTTCATTCTGCAGCCAGGCCACCCAGCAGTGCTGAGCTCAGGCAGGGCTTTGTGTTTAACCCCCTAATGAACTGAATTCAGCTCCTAAATGGGGCTCTATTTCTCTCAAGCTGCAGCTGATTTTTTTTCCCCTGTCACTGAACTTGTACCACATCTTGCTGTATTGATTGCTCACGGGGAATGGATTTTTTTTTTTTTTTTTTAAGAGCTCTATTAATAGAGAACCTTGTTTAAAAGCCAGATTAAAGACGATCAACACGGGCCTGCCCTGGGGCAGGGGAAGGACTTGGTGAATGCTGTGGCTTTGTTATTGCAACAAAAGTAAATTTCTGTCTGCACCAGAAAAAGCTGCCCATTTCCATCAAATGCAAACCATTAAATTAACAAGATAAATCTTGAGTGCTCTGATGATTTGGTGAATATTTTCTGCTTCAATATGACTTAATCTAAATGACAGCTTTTTATTTAAGCTTCATAAATAGTCTTATTTTCCAGTATTTCTTCTTTTCCACTGCCTGAGCAGTTGGGGCTTTTCTGGAAGAGCATAAATCCTGGCCAGCTGCCCTTCCTAAGTGCTCTGACCCTGCTTCATGTGATCATCTCCAATTTGCTGTGCCCCCATGGATGGACCTGCCCTGGGAACAGGAATTAACCTGGCCTGGGAGCTGCTGGGTCAAACTGGTGGTGGACAAAGTCACTCAGATCTCCTTGGTTCAGAGGAGGAACAGAGGAAAGGAAGGAAAAGCCCTTCTTGGGTATTTTATCTGCTTGGCCATGGCTCATGTCCACAGATCTTCCTCTTGGCCATCCCACAGCTCAGCTTGTTCCTGCTCTGGGATGCTCAAGAGATTCCCAGTGTTCTCCACAGGGTGCTGCAAACCCCTCCACAGAGAGGCCTCTCCCCAGAGAGCTTGGGGTGGTGTTTAATGAAGGAATGAGATCCTTGCCCGGTCTCCTGGGTTTTCCCAGGTGGGAATGCCCTTGAGCAAAGACAGGGAGCTCTGCCATCCTCACCCAGAGTGATCTGTCAGGTCCAAACTAAACCAGGGGTGATCAGCTGATAATTAATCACCATTTGATTTGTAGCTTTGATAGAACTACAAATGTACGTGGACTTAGCAAAGCTGCAGCAAACAGCTGGGAGAGTTCAGAGCCCCTTGTAGGGCCTAAAGGGGCTCCAGGAGAGCTGCAGAGGGACTGGGGCCAAGGCCTGGAGGGACAGGAGCCAGGGAATGGCTTCCCAGTGCCAGAGGGCAGGGCTGGATGGGAGATTGGGAATTGGGAATTGCTGGCTGGGAGGGTGGGCAGGGGCTGGAATGGAATTCCCAGAGCAGCTGGGGCTGCCCCTGGATCCCTGGCAGTGCCCAAGGCCAGGCTGGACATTGGGGCTGGAGCAGCCTGGCACAGTGGGAGGTGTCCCTGCCCGTGGGATTGGAACTGGATGATGTTTAAGGTCCCTTCCAACCCAAACCATTCAGGATTCCATAGCCAAGAGCTGAGCAGAGCAATTCAGGCAGAGAACGAGTGTCCAGCTGGGTCCCTCTTGGCTGAGCTGACTTCTGGAGGACTAAACCCCTGGAAAATTTGGGATGGTGAAGTGTTAAATCATCTTCAAGACCAGCAGGGAACTGCTGAACTCACAGAGATAAAATGCCTGGTTTGGTTTAACTGAGCACGAGGAGATTTTTTGGTTTATTTTAGAATTTTGGCAAGAAAATTTCGTAGCTGGAATATGGCTCTGCTTTGCTGGAGCTCAGAGATAGAACCCACAGTCACCAGTCACCTAAAAGCTCCTGTTTTCCCATCTAAGTGATCTCCTGGTGCCTTCCAGAGCCTGTTTCCCCTCTGGAATGTCTGCAGTGAAGCTTTTCCCATGGATTGCAGCCTTCCCCAGCCTCAGCGCTTTCCATCAAATATTTAATGGTTGAGGAAACGAGACGTTGTTTTCCTGGCCCAGCTGCTCATTTATGGGTTGTTGTGGGAGACAACACCAGGGATCTGTCCCGGGATCGATCCGGTGCCGTGGGGTCAGCACTTAACTCACCATCATCATTACGCTAATTACTCTCATTCCATCTTTCCTTCCTCCCACCCACCAGCCTTAAACGCAGGGGATTGTCATGTAAATAAGTGACCTAATTAGCGATGCTTTCAAACCGTTTTCCAGCCGGGTCCCGCGTGAGTAATGCCAGGAAATCGCGGTGTTGTGGGAATGGCTCCAAGGAGCCTGCTGGCCACTCCAGTTGGTTCATTCCATTAAAGTCCTTTTATCTCTCCTGGAGAAAATGATTCTCTGATAGCAAAGATTGAGAGCAGAAAGTCATCCCTGCTCCTCCTTGGTGTGACAGAGGTGACGCCTTGCCCTGCTCTGGAAGGGGTGAAATTATTGTCAAAATTACGGGATTGGGACTCAAAATTACAGCCCGGGTTTGACGTCACCATTGGGTCGCTCTGATCTCACCAGCACTTAAATTCCTATGGGATTTGGGGAAAATCATTCTCAATGACCAGGAATTGTGGAGAAATCAGGCTAAGAGACCGATCAACCTGCTGCTTGTCCCTTTTTCTTTCCCATTCTTCACCCTGAATTTGAGAACTCTTCGTCATTCCCATGGATGTTCCCATTCCCACCTTCCTCTCCTGGACAAGGCTCGTTCATTTGTTGTCTTCCAGACCTCTGGGCTGCTCCTCTTGCTTTGCAAACCAATCTGGTAAAAACAAACAGCCCTCAAGAAACCACTTTTAGCTATAATGGTAAAAAAAATATATATCCTTAAGGATCTGTTTCACTGTAGTTATTTTCATTATACTTTTACTCCTGGGAATCAGGACACTGATTAACTTCAGGAATTTTATTCCTTTCTCTTCCAGTAGGTCCAACAGACTGGGAGGTTTAAGGTTCTTTTGGAAATAGATCCCTGTCAGGCCCAGAGGAATCCTGCATGAGGTTTTGCAGGCTTTTTTTGGGGAAGGTGCTCAGTATCCTGGAGGCCTCTGGGAAAAGACAGGAAAAGGGGGGTGAGGTTTTGGCTTGCTGAAGATTGATGGAAGTGTCTCCACTGACCTGGGATTTCCCCTGTTTTTAAGCAAAATTTGGCGAAGCACATTGGGAAACACCAAACAGGGGAAAAAAATCCTTTCCAGAACCCAGAAGGAGATGAAAGGACTTTTTAAAATCAAGTCACTTCTGAGATAATAGAAGTCAGCTCAGGAAATAATAATTCTGAGAAGGTCAAGCTCTGGGAAAATTACATTATAAATGACTGAAAACAGGAAAAATTAACACAGAGGAGTTTTGCCAGTTGAGCAAATCCTGGACTTTTTAGGGATATCCTTCCATAGCGAAGTCAACTCTGTTCCTAATCCCGTGTTAGGATCCTGCTCTTCACTCTCCCTGCACGATTTTACTTCATTCAGTGAAAAAACTCCATCTTTTTAGGGAAAAGCACCTGGTCTTTGGAGTTTTTTAAATGAACCGAATGGTTTTGGGTGGTTTTCAGGCCTTTTCCAGACTTCAGAGTGCTTAAAGAAAAGTGTGGATCAACCAAACCTTCCCGGGGTTGTAGGATGGAGCTCAAACCTCCCCACACACTTCTTCTGTTGCCGCTGTATTTTATTTAACAGATTCCTTTCCTCCCCAATAATCCTTTTTTTTTTCCCCAAGGCTGCATTTTTGCAGAAAAATGGAAAACAAACCACTTTTTCGAGGAGTTATTGCCTTTGGAAAAGTGCTAATTTCCTGGGGAAATTTATGCCCGGCGGCGGAGGCAGGCGAGGAGCTCCGCAGGCAGCGCTAACGAGACAATTCATTAAGTGCCGAGTGTACACACGCCGTAAAAAAACATTAATTCCCCAAATGAAAAACTAATCGGGTGTTTAGGCTGCTCTTTATCACCAGTGACAGCCTGGGCTCTGCTCATCATTAGTGTTTACCCAGCTGATACGGGCTGCAGCCCTTCCTTATCACCAAAGAGGTCGGGATGCTTTTTTCCAGCCTCATCCCTTCTCCCGCATTTGGATTTTAAGGGCACAAAGGCCATGGGAGGAAGTTTTCAGTGCCAGCCCTTCACTGTTGTCCTCTTGCTTTCCTTTTCCTTCTCTCTTGCTCTTTTTTCTTCCCTCTGTGTCCCTGTCAGAACCTCGAGGAGATTTGCAAGGGGAAGATCCCTCCCTTAAGTTTCTTCCGATGCAGCCTGAATTTTTCTCCTAGAAAACAGGATTCATGGGTGGAAATTGGCTCTGAGATTTATTAATGAGCAGCTGAGCTCGTTTTCTCTTCACTTCTGTTTATCCTGTAAGTGTAACTTTGTCCCTTTGGCACCGGTGAGTGCCTTTGCCATTGATCCCAGTAAAAGGTGAATTCCCAGTAAAATGGGGGGAATTTGTTTCTCATTTGAAAGGTCCTGATCTCTGAGAGTTGTCCTCTCCTGATGTTGGTGTTGTTTTAAGGAGGATCCCAGTGTTTCCATCGCTCAGCCCGTTGTGCAGGTTGGTATTCTCCGTATCCCAGAGCTTTCCAGGAATCAGGACAAGGAGCAGGATTTGGGATTTGCATGGGATACTCGGTGCTGTCACCACCTCCCACACTTGGCTGAGAGACCAGGTGTCTGCAGGAAGAGGGACAAGCTCATCCTGGATCCATCCTTGTGGGAGTGAAGGATGTGCAGAGCCACTGTCCTTGGAAACTGCCTTTCCCTTTGGATCCATGTGAGGAGGACATCCCAAATCCAGGTGGTAGGTTGGACCGATGACCTTTAAAGTTCCCTTCCAACATTCTTAGTTCCCTTCCATTCCATGATCTTGGAAGTCTTGGGAGGTATCATTCCTCTGAGTGTTTTATTTCCCTGGATTTAAATTCTACAAAAGAGAACGATTTGGGTAAAAAGCAGCAATATCTGGGTGAATATTTGAAGTATTTGTTCATAACTAAGAGGCCCAAACGTTCACACCTCAGTGAAGCACAGGGAAGATGTCAACCCCAAAATCCAGCTTGACTTCCTGAGTTCTCATCCCTCTGCCATGAATCCCAAGAACTGTGGGAGAATCCAAATCCAGCTCCAGCTTTTATGGCTCATTCCAGTCCTTTCCTAGAAAGCTGGAATCCCCAAATGGACCAATTTAGGAGAGGGCAGTGACTGAGCTGTACCATGGAGTCACCTTTTGGTGGGGCACAGACACCTTGGTGACACTCCTGTCCCCTCACAAAGTTTTGCTCACCAGCAGCAGCTTTCCCTTGCTCAACTGTGTCCCAGAGGACTTAACAGAGAGGTGGTTTTTAAATAGAGAAATATTTTAAAAATACTAATTTTTTCATGCTTTTTGGGTGTAGAAGTCAGAGGTTTCCTGGCAGGAATCCTGCTGAAATAAGTCCTTGATGCTGGATCTGATGTTCATACCCCACTCCTTTAAAAAATAATCACATCTCTCATTCTCCCCAGCTTCACCCAAAGCTTTTTCCTTTAAATACCAGATACTCTCCTTTTTCAAGGTGTTTGAGTTGTTCTGTCTCCAGTGGCATCGTCTCCTCGTGGTGCTAAAAGCTGTGGGAACGGGAGGCACGGGGAACCGAGTCAGCTGAAATGGCAGTGATGGATAAAAACGCATTATCCAGGTTTTACCTGCTGGGAACTCAAGCACAGGCAGAGAAAGTGGTGCCTGAGATCCCCAGGGAAGTCTCCAGCAGAGAGAAGAGTTAACCCTGACTCTCCAAAGGCTTAGTCCAGCACCTACCCTGTGACAAATTCCCTTTTTCCTGGGTTTTTTGGAGTTACTCTTCTGCAAAAGAAGGAAGGAAGGAATTAAAGTATAAGAAGCTGTGAAGTGGTCCTTCAACTCAGGAGGAGTTTCTTGCTACATGTCTTTCCCAAAGAAACTGGATTTTCCCCAGTTTTCTGCTAGATTTTCCCTCAGCAGAGCTGTAAAATGTCTCTGTGAGCCTCTTCCTTCCCCCATAAAGCAAATTAGGGAATGCTGGGCAAATCCTGAGCATTTTGGAAGTTCCTTCCTGAGGTTCAGGTTGCAGAATTTGTCTCCTTGGATTGATTTTGCTCCCTGTGCTGTTAAACCACTGGGTTCTGTCAGTGGTCACTCTGCTCACACTTGAGTGGCTCCAGGGAACTGTTTAATATTCCAGAGGTCTGGCAATCCACATCCATCGATTTACAAGGCACAACCTGCCAGGAGGCACCGTGGAACTGCAGAACAACTGAAATCAGGGGTGACAAGGCCTGTGTTGAGTTTATTTTTCTCTGCTTTGCTGGAATGAAATGTTTCTTTTCCTCAGAGGGAGAGGACTTGGCTGTGATTTCAGCCAGGGAGGAGAAATCCCAAACAAAACTGGGACTGTCATCCAGCAGCAGGGAAAATTCACCTCAGACAAATTAATCCGTGAAGGCTCCAGGATGATAAAGGCCAGTGGAGCAGGACATTGGCCAGGGTGTTGTGGTGGCCAGGTGGGCTCGTGTTCAGCTGGGTGGAAATGGAAATGGGTGAGGAAGGAGGAGAAGGGGGAGAAGAATTGGATGGCTGGTCGGTTTTTCCAGCATTCCAGATATTTTTTTCCCTTTTCCCAGCATTTCAGCAGTCAGAGATCCCTCCCCTTTCCAGAGTGTGGTGAGTCCACACCCACAGGAAGGCTCAGCCTTTGCCCAGAGAAGTGCCCAACTCCACAGCCAGCTCCAAATGACATTTTTTACTCGAGGCCCTTTAATAATTTAGGCTCTGATTATTTTTTGCTGCTCCAGCTCATTTGTTGCCTTCGTGCTGCCAAGGATGATGAAGTAAAACTGTCTGCAGTGAGACTTAAAGGAATGGGATTTTCTCTCCTTGGTTCTTTCTGGATGTCCAGAGAAGAAAGGAAAATTGATGGGCTCTGAAAGGCTTCCTTGGAGCTCCAAAAGCAAAAATACACAGGAGAAATTCAGATTCATCCCCCAAAAAATCCCACCTGAGCCTTCTCCCTGCCAGGGGGCACTGAGCACCCAGAAGGATTTCAGTGCTTTGAACAGGGTGCCCGTCCCCCTCCTCCCCTTATCTCCACTGACAAATATAATTACAGTTTCACTTAAAGTGCTGCAAATGAATTGTGGAGAGGAGAAAAATGGCCTGAGCCTCTCCCTGCAGCAGGAATGAGCTGACTCCTGCTTTTCGGGTGATGGCTCCATCCATCTCCAGCACTTCCAGGGCGGGATCTCCGGAGAGAGCTGGCTCTGCTAAACAGAGATGATTCCTGCACCAAGTCCATCTCCAGGAGGATAAAAACTTCTCAAAATGTAGGATTTGGGGCTAAAAAATGATGGTTTTTCACGCATGGTAAAGGTGGGGTTTCCTGCTTTCTGCTGTCACCAGATAAGAATCCCTAGGCCTGACCCTGGGCTGAAGTCCTGCCACCCTCCAGTGTCACTTGGAGGACAAACAGCTCTCCCCAAGTGCCTCCTGAGAGTCCTGGGACAATCTGGAATTAGAGGTTTTGTAAATAAACCCCTCACCCCCTCGCTGATAATTTCATTTTCTTTGTGGGACAGAGCTCAGTGAGCAGACAGAGGCTGGGAGGAGTCTCAGGGAGGGGGAATCTTTGTCATTCCCACCCACCCGGGCTGGATTGTCACTCTCATTTCCCTCTTGATTCCTCTTTCACACTCCAGGCCAGGTCATTATTTCCAGCAGTATTTGCCAGGCTCTGAATTCCTCAGCATTCCTTGGTTAAAAAAGTTACTCCGGGAATTTTGCTGTGATCTCGGGAGTTGCTGAGGGAGGAGCAGCCACGGCTTCTCTGGGCATCAAAAATCATCTACTTCCACGTTCTGTGATTTCCACACTTCTTTAACTGTCCAGTTCTCTCTTGTTTGCTCACCTCTGCTTCAATTTGTTTTGCACAAAAAAATATTTGGGTTTTTTACCTCTTCATTTTTTTTATCTTTCTGGGCTGGATCTGAGGATGTGTTGAATTTTAGGCTGATTATTTTCAGTGTTTAATCCAAAGCTCAGCTTTCCCAAAGCAGGGCTGTGGCTGTACCAAAGTCACACTTCCTTAGATGTCCCTCGAAATGGAATGTGATTGTCACCAGTTCCTTGGGAATGTACAGATCCTTCCCATGCATGGTTGTGTTGGATCTGGGAAGGGTCTGGAGCCCCCCCAGGAGCACCTGGGGGAGCTGGGGAAGGGGCTCAGCCTGGAGAAAATGATTCCATGATTCTACAAACAGGGATGCCAGGGATGGGGAGCTCTGTGAGGGAAAGAATAATGTTGCCACGTAAAGAAGAAAATATAAAACATCAGTGAATAAGGTTAGGCTGGAATTTAGATCCCAAACTTTGCTTTCCCTGTTGGAGAAGTGTTTTGAAGGAGCCAGCAAGGATAGAAATCTTTTCTGTGGCACAGGAGTCTCTACTTGAAGCCATGGGACGCAGGGATTGTGGGGATGGGACTTGGAGATCCCTTTGCAATCCCATTATTTAATTCAAGTGGAAGTTGTGCAAATCTGATTTCAGACTCTGCTGGTCACCCCAGGCAGGATGTCAGCTCTAAAGTGCTGCTTGAACAAGGACTTGGACTCGGATATTTGGGATTCACTTCCTCTGGTTAGGGTGGAATGTGGGATAACAGCAGGTTCCTCTGTTACGGAGCTGCTTCTGCAGCTGCAGTGGCTGCAGGGAGGAGACTCAGGGCTCAGGCCCCGGGGTAGAACACAAGGGATGAAGTTATGGAGCTGGAGCTGCTCTGGTGGCTGAGATACAATCCCAGGAGGATTTTTAGGGAGTCTCAGTGGAAGGAAATGATCCATGAGCAGCTCTTGGGTGTTGCCTGTGGTTTAATTTCTTTACTGCCTAAGAGCTGTGGTTAAGGAACAAACCCAAAGGAAAGCTCCTCTGAAGGGATGGGGACAGGTCAAGACTCACCTGAGGTTCATGGGGACATTGTGGTGACCAAAAAGGACCCTCTCACCTGTGGGTGCCGTGCCTCAGCTCCCAAGCAGCTCTTTCCTCCCTCCCAGCAGAGCAAGATAAACTCTCCTGGATTCTGCAGCCACAGGAATTCTCACCCCAGAGCAATCTCTTCCCAGGCAAATGTGTCCTGGTGGTTGATGAAACCCCTCAGAACCACTTGGGAGTTGAATCCATTGCAGGAGCACTTTGCACCTTGAGACACTCCTGAATTAGAGATGTTATTGCTCAGGAGGTGGAGGGAACACCCAGAGTTGGGATGGGAGCACACAGGGGCTGGATGGGATGGAGAATGTCCTAAATTTAACTCTTTTCTCTTGCCAGCCATGTCCCCAGGCCAGGACAGCCATGCCAGCCTGGAACACCTTCCTGCATCCGAGCAGATCCTCCAGAGCCTGAGTGAGCTGGCCAGGTCCTTCCAGGAGATGGCCGATCGCTGCCTGCTGGTGCTGCACTTGGAAGTCAGGTAAAAACCTGGAACTTGGGGGTGCAGCGGGATCTCTGGAGGCTGCAGGTGGAGATCATGTCCACAGGACATATTTTAGCAGGAGACAAATATAAACTTGTCCATGACAGCATCAAAGGTATGTCCAGAAATGCTGGATCACCAAATTGTGGGTGGCCAACTGTGGGATGGAGGCAGGACACCACAGGTGGAATTTCCTGGGGACGTCTGTATCCTAACTAAAAAAGAATTTAGGAAGAAATTCCTTAATGTGGGTGTGGTGAGGTCCTAGCAGGGGTTGCCCCAGAGAAGCTGTGGCTGCCCCTGGATCCCTGGAAGTGTCCAAGGCCAGGTCAGAGCAACCTGGGCTAGTGGAAGGTGTCCCTGCCCACAGCAGGGGTGGCACTGGATGATCTTGCAGGTCCCTTCAACCCAAACCACTCTGTGATTCCATGATTATGGATCAGAGACCAGGAAAAACGTGATCTGGGGGACTTTGTCCTTCCAAAACAACCCAATGGTGTTTTCCTGGTCTAACAGGTGTCTCCACAGTTTTTTTTTTTTATTGCAAATAGGGGTTTCTTCTCCTACTTTTTCCAACAGTAACAGGAACTGGGGAACCAGCTGGATTTTTTCCAAGGGCTGGATAGTTTCATGAAGTCTCTGACTTCACTTTCAAAGATCAAAGGCAGCAAATCCCTCTCTTCAGGCTGCCAGCTGCCCACTCCAGGGCTGGGAAGACATTTTTCCCTGGAGAATTGTTTAGGCCAGGTATATTTCCATTGCTTCCCTTTGCTCTGAAGCATCAAATAGAAGGAGATGTCAGAGATTTGATGGATCATCAGTTTGTTTTCTGGTGACACATCCCGAGCCACGCCGTGTCCCCGTGTGCATGGGCAGAACTCTGCTGGAGTCAGTGTGGAGCTCTGGGAAAAAATCCACATTAATTCTTGTCAGCACTCCCTCATCCTGCCATCCATCATCTGCTGGGCTCAGAAGGATTCGAGGAAAAGGTGGTGGAAGTCTGGAAATGGAGCAGTTTTCCAGCTGTGCTGTAACACGAGGTGATGCCCGAGGTAACCCAGACTCGTGGGATGGGTTTCTGGGCTCTGTGGCTTCTCGTCACACTTGGGTTAAGCAAAAATCCCTAAAATGGAATTTAGGGATAAATTCTGCTGTAATTCAGAGCAGAGCACTGTCCAGCTCCTCCAGGGCTTCCAACAGGAGCTGAGTTTGGAGCTGCGAATTCACACAAACCCTGTGTCCAAAGGGTGGAAGGGATTGAGGAGAGATGCTGACATGAGGAAAACCCCAGGGAGGTGGGAGCTTCCCTGGATCCCTCACTCTGCATTTCCAACCACCTGCAGTGGCAGAGGACAACCCCAGTCCCTCTGGTGCCTGTTCCTAGCAGGATTCTCTGCTGTTCCTACGCCCATTCCCTGGATCTGTGCCATTTCCAAGGCGCACAGCACAGTGGGAATTCAGCCACGGAATCCCTGTGCTTTCAGCAGGGACTCAGAGCACTTTTGGGAAGAGCTTGGGAATTTATCCCACCTCTGGCTGCTGCAGGTGCAGCCTGAGGAGACACAGCCTGGTAGATTTGGGAATTTGACACCATTATCCCATTTCTCCTGCCTCAGAGCCCCTGTTCCTTCCAGATGCAGGTTGGTATTGTCTTCTCCTCTTCCAGTAGCCTTGGACTTGACCCTGAGGTCACTGAGATCCTGCTCCTTGGTTTCGTATCTGCTTCCTTAGTGGAAGCATTTGGCACATTGAGATCATTCACCATTCCATGGAATCACATCCTACAATCCTGGAGAGGTTGGGGTTGAAAAGGACCTTCAAGATCATCCACTGCCACCTTCCACTGTTCCAGCCTGGGAATCCAGCCTGGGAATGGAAACATCTTTTGTTGGAATAACCATGAAATTTTAGACTACTTCATGTCTGTTACAGGATTTTCTTATTTCAAAAATAATATATAAAATTATATATAAGAAGCATTTACTCTGGGAATTGCCCTAAATTGGACTTGCCTGTGGTGGACACCTCAAGGGTGTTTTCCAGGGAATACGAAAGGCTGGACATCTCACTCACAGCTTTGGGCCACTCTGGTGTGAGCTTCCCATCTCCACGTGCTGATCCTGAGTTATGCCCCAAATGCCAGGGATTCTCCCCCAGGCTTTGATTTGTTCCACTGGCAGTTGAATTTCAGAGTTGTGGAATCATTTAGGTTGGAAAAGACCTTTAAGATCATGAGGTCCAACCATTCCCAGCACTGCCAAGGCGTGTCCCCAAGTGCCACATCCACATGGCTTTCAAATCCCTGCAGGGATGGGGACTCCAGCCCTGCCCTGGGCAGCCTGTGCAGGGCTGGACACCCCTTTCCATGAAGGAATTTTCCCTAAAATCCAATCTAAACCTCTCCTGGTGGAAGCAGAACCAAACCCTGTCCCCACTGAGTGATTACAAAAGTAGAAGGGTGGAATTTTTCCGTTCTGCTATGGAATTTTCTGGACTCAGCACTTTCCTCTCTGGCTTTGAGAGAAAAGACTTAATTACAATTTTTGCAGAATCCTAACGGGATTTGACTGCACGGAAATTCTCCTTCCATGGAGGGATGATGGTTGGGCACGTTGGTGAACAGGAAAGAGTTGCAGTAGTGTGAAATGCTTGGGAATAGGCACGATCTTGGAATTTTAATAATCATTCCATGACCCCCGGCTCACCCATTCTGCCAGTTACCACTGCTACGAGGTTTTCATGGAAGGAGTTCCTACTGGAGCGTTGGTATCGTGTGGGAAGTTGGGGAATCCTGGGAAAATTCAGTGGGATGATGGAGGTCAGATCTGTCATCAAGGGTCTGTTGGATCCATCTCTGAAGATGGACAATGCCAAGAGGAGGATGCCTTTAACACAGACATCACCGCCCATCTCCTGAAGTTATTTTTTTACCAGCTTGAGGAAGGAAAAAACCGCTTTGCACCCCACAAATATTTTAAAATGGGGCTTGTTGCATTGTGGTGTTTCTCCCTCGTGCCTCACAGGGTTCACTGTTTCCACTACCTGATCCCTCTGGCCAAACAAGGGAATTACGCCATCGTGGCCAACGTGGAGAGCATGGACTACGACCCCCTGGTGGTGCGGCTCAACAAGGACATCAGCGCCATCGAGGAGGCCATGAGTGCCAGCCTGCAGCAGCACAAGTTCCAGTACATCTTCGAAGGTCAGGCACGTCCCAGTCCTTCCTTAATAAAGGCTTTTCCGTTCTCATCCCAAAGCTCCACGGGATTCCTTTCAGGGATAAAGCAGACTGAGGTGCTGTTGTCACCTACAGAACGTTGATGAGTGAGAACCACGTGGGGTTTGACTGGCTGGGAGAGCTGGGAATGTTCACCTGGAGAAGGGAAGGATCCAGGGAGAGCTGAGAGCCCCTTGCAGGGCCTAAAGGGGCTCCAGGAGAGCTGCAGAGGGACTGGGGCCAAGGCATGGAGGGACAGGAGCCAGGGAATGGCTTCCCAGTGCCAGAGGGCAGGGCTGGGTGGGAGATTGGGAATTGGGAATTGCTGGCTGGGAGGGTGGGCAGGGGCTGGAATGGAATTCCCAGAGCAGCTGGGGCTGCCCCTGGATCCCTGGCAGTGCCCAAGGCCAGGCTGGACATTGGGGCTGGAGCAGCCTGGCACAGTGGGAGGTGTCCCTGCCATGGCAGGAGTGGCACTGGATGGGCTTTAAGGTCCCTTCCAACCCAACCCATCCCATCCTAGGATTCTGGGATTCCGGGATTCCCTGTTTGTTCAAGAAGAGGGAAGTGACTCCACACAGAGCCACGGGGACCATTCACATCCTGTTGAAGTTTAAATTCATACTCATGGTCCTCGTTAATCGCAGGCACCTCTTAAGCCCAGGTCTGGGATTTACAGATACCCCACACTCGCTGCCTGTTGATGAACATAAATCCTTAATTTAGACTTTTACTTGGCCTCTGGCCTTGCCCAGACCTGTGCAGTGTAAACCAGGCTTGGGTTTTGCTGTTTGCAATGTGACACAAGTGGATGCCTCATTGTGTGGGGGGGTGGCTGTGTCCTTTAGCCCCTGGCTGTGTCCTTCTAACATCCTTCAGACACAGGAAACTGTTCAAGGCTGATCAGAGAGGGGTTGTGCATTGAAACACAGCTCATTCCTGCTCCTGGAGACTGAATTTACCAGGGAAAACACCACCCTGGATAACAGATTAAAATCCTGTGTTTTTATAGGAGCCTCAGTGATCCATTCCCCCAGACAGGGAAGGGGCATTATGTTCATAAATCAGAGGTTATGATAACACAGCTCAGAGGTTTGGGGCAGTTTTGTGGTTTTACTAAAGAAGGGAACGTGGAGGAAAGTCCTAAACTGCACCATGAAGATTTCTGAGGGTGTCCAGGTAAAATCCATTTATCCTTTGATCCAGCCCACATGCACCACGTACCAGTGCTCATTTTGGGGTTTTATCAGCACTAAATCTCTTCCCTCTCGCAGGTTTGGGCCACCTCATCTCCTGCATCCTCATCAACGGCGCCCACTACTTCAAGCGCATCAGCGAGTCCGGCATCAAGAAGATGTGCAGGAACATCTTCATCCTGCAGCAGAACCTGACCAACATCACCATGTCCCGTGAGGCTGACCTGGACTTCGCCAGGTGAGCAGAAACCTCGGCGTTTGTCACTCCTTTGGTGTCCACAGGAGCAGAGGTGGCTCCTTCCAAAAGTCTCAGGTGGCTGGGTGGGTGTCGAGTTCAGCACATGCTGGTAATTTTTGCTTTCCTTTGGTTGAACAACATTCAGTGGGACATAAAACCATCGAATCCAGGGATTTTTAAGGTCAGGAAAGATCTCCAAGGTCATCAAGTCCAACTGTGGATCCATTGAGGTTGGTGTGAGGTCCCACCAAAGTGTCTGCGCTTGGTGCTTCCTTGGGGCTTCTCCAAGACCAAAACGCAGGCAAGAAAAAGCTTCCAAAGGTAGTGGGTAGAACTTAAGCTGGATGAAACTGGGGCTTGGATTTATTCCCAGGTGAGAAATATTTTGGTTTGTTGAAGGCTCAGGGTCACCAGATCCAGGTTGGCTTGAAGGGACATCTCCCTCGAGTTCTGTTACCTTGAAATAGCAGTAACAGCAAAATAAACCCAAAACTGGGTGTGGCAGACCCCCTGCAGACTTCTGCCATATTTTGGGATTTATTCACTCAAGGAAGATTGAGGAATAAGCAGAGGGGTGAAGGCAAACCCTGAGCAGTGGTTTTGGCACCTGGACTCAGGGCTGGCTACAGGGAGCTCCTCAGCTGATGCTCTGTGGCAGCAGCTGGGTCAGGAGGGGACAGCTGAGCCCAGGAACAGCCAGAGGTAAGGTCTGGAATGTGGAAATGAAGGAATGGGGTGGAATGAGAAAGGTTTGTGTGGCACTTGGATCTGAGCCACCACCACCACCAGGAAAACTTGGTGCTATCATTTGGCCTCTGCTGGTGAAGGCTGAATTAGGAGGGAAGTTTGGATTCCCATGGATGAGGAGGAGTGTGACTGAGTGCCTCATTTATTTGGGATCTCACCTGGGGAATGATCATTATTGAATTCATTTCTTCCTATCAGCATTGGCATGAGGAAGTTGTGAGTGCTGAGGCCTGCAGGAGGTGGAGGGAGAAAGATGAATTAGTAATTCTCCAAGGAATAAACTTCCTAAATTCAATCTTTTCTTTCTTAAATGACCACCCTGTGGTGAAGGAATTTTTCTAATATCCAACCTAAACTTCCCTTAGCATGACTTGAGGCCATTTCCATGTGTCCTGTCTCTTGTTCCTTGGGGGAAGAGCCTGACCCCCACCCTCCCACAGCAGCTTTGTGCAGATTTCCTCCCATCAAATCCATTCAGCAACACTTCTTAGTAGCTTTCACGACTGCATCACCTCCCTCTTTTCTTTTGGGGTGTAATTCCATGCTCTGAGGAGTCTGTTTGATTCTTTAGTTCTTCAGATGGCTCCTGAATGTTTATTATCCAGATTCTCCTTTTACATAAACAAGGCTCTGGTGCTTCCAAGCCCTGCCCTGCTCACCTGAATTCACAATCACCTGAGCAAGTTCCTCACGTCACCCCAGGGACTCCGCGTACCCAGGTCTACTCAAACTATTAAATAAACATAACAGAAAGCATAAAACAACATCAGGCTGGGATAAAAGTGATTTGTACCTCTGTGATAGGGCTCAGGCAGGAATCTGTAGATGCTCTGTGCTGCGGTGAACTCTCAGTTTTGCCTTTTTCAAGATCAAGTGGTTTTTTACTGTACAGGAGCAGTGGCAGAGCTGATGGAGAAATCCTCACTCCCCTGCTCTTCCTTTCCCCTGCATCTCCTGGGATAAATTCCCTCCCTGCCTCACTTCCCCAGGGAGCTGGGGGATCGTGAGTGGGACAGGAGACTCCTAACCCTGCCCGGATATTTCTGTGCCCTTGACACTGAGGGTTCAAGGAGCAATTAGCCTCAATTAACAATCAGTGCATCACTCTCCACACAGCCCCTCTCCACACATTACATCTGAATTCTGGAACAGCTCCCTTTTCTCAAAGTGAACCTGTTTGAAATCAGATGTGCTCCAGTTTGTCGGAAAGACCAGAGCAGTTGAGAAAGGACCAGAAGTCCTTTAAGATTTTCCTGGGTGTCATGCTTTGGATTTTGCTTTTATTTTTCCCTTCTGATAATGTCTTCGAGGCTTTTTGGGGGCCTCAAAGAGCACTGGGCATCCCCTTTCTCCTCTGCTCAGTGACTTTAGGCAGAAATATCAACCAGGGAAGCTGGAAGGGGAAGCCCTTTCTCCTCTGAAGCCAAAATCACGTGGAGGATTTACAGCAAACCCAGGTACCACCTCTTGGTCCTGATGAGGCTTTTGCTGTTTAAAGCCCGTTTTTCCAAAGCTCTGTAACCTGCAGGTGACAACACCAGCATTTGCTGTTTTGGGAGGAAGGGGAAAACACATTTTAAATGAGTTTTGCGTGAAGATTCTCAGTTCAAGGCAGGGAAAGTCTCGGCAGAGCATCACAGAGCAGAGCTGGGAGCATGTTTCCATTGCAAAAAAATTAAATTGCCAAGTGGTGTGAGGAGTTTTTTCCACCAGGAGAAAGGGTGAAACAGGCTGGTCGTGGCTGCTGAGGTGTCACAAAGGATTTGTAGCATTTGCTACATTTCCTACAGATATTAATAGGTTTTTCACTCCTGTGTGTGTTCAGTATCTAGGCCAGCAGAAATGCAGGAGGTTGTTGGGGCTTCCACTACTTTATTAAGGAAAAAGCTGGATTTTCTCCCTGGGTAATATCCATGCAAACTCTGGGACTGAGCATGACTTCCAAACACCTCCAAACTTCCAAAGTTTCACACCCAGAATTAGATTTAAGGCATGAGAGGAATAAAAGCTTCAAATTCGAATTTCTGTTCAGGTCTTCTCCCTTGTGCCTTCTTTCCTCCTCTCCCTCTATCCCCATCCAGAATTCTCTTGGATTTTATGAAGATTTCATCAGGGGTAGTCACAAAGGGTGAGCATTCTGCTTCAGACTTACCCTTCAATAAAATATCATTGGAAAAAGTGGCTCTCTGAGTCATACAAGTGTTAAAATTGAGTGTTCTGGAGAGTGAATTGAGGTGGTTGCAAAGGGAAGGGAGAGGGCAGGGACAAAATGGGAACATTTTCTCTAACAAGTGTCTCCGTGACCTCGGAAATGGAGGCTTCTGAGCAGTGCTGTCATTGTCCCTGGGTCTCAGTGTCCTCCCTGCCTTAGGTGGCGGCAGCAGAGGGATCCACAGATGTCCCCACACCTGGGAATCAGTTGGAGCTTTCCCTGTGCTGCCATTCCCGTTATTCCATGGCTACCCCTCCTGCAGGGACCAGGAATCTTTTCCTGCTGTTGAAGGCATTACCAGGGATATTGGCTGTGACGTTTCTGTAGCAGATGTGGCACCTCGTTGTCACTGCTGGTGGATCCCGACCGCTCCGGAGAAATTCCCGGGGAAATGGGGTTGGGAGAAGCCATCAGAGCTCCACTTGTTCCTGGTTTGGCCATCAGTGAACCCAAATCATGGAGTCACAGGATCATTGAGGTTGGAAGAGATTTCCAGGACCATCGAGTCCAAGCTGTGCCCAATCCCCACCTTGTCCCCGGCCCAGAGCACCGAGTGCCACCTCCAGGAATTCCTTGGACACCTCCAGGGATGGGGACTCCAAACCTCCCTGGGCAGCCCCTGCCAATGTTTAATCACC
>NW_024580669.1:859422-881043 GCF_017639235.1 Corvus kubaryi | reverse complement strand
ACAAGGTCCCCCCGGAGCCTCCTTTGCTCCAGCCTGAGCCCCTTTCCAGCTCCCTCAGCTGCTCCTGGGGCTCCAGCCCCTCCCCAGCTCCCTTCCCTGCCCTGCACATGCTCCAGCACCTCGATGGGTCTGGGGAACACTCACGTTACTCAAACCCATCTTTATTCCAAGGCCAGGTTGGATGGGGCTTGGAGCAGCCTGGAATAGTGGAAGGTGTCCCTGCGCATGGCAGGGGTGGGACTGGATGATCCTTAAAATCCCTTCTCACCCCAAGCATTCCATGATTCCACGATCCTGTGAAAGTTTAGGATGGAGGACGCAGCTGGAGCTTGAGCTTTTATCAAACTCGCGTCGAACTCTGCATCACTGCTGGGTTGGATCCCAGGGCTGGAGTGCCCTGGAGTGCATCTTCGGCACTCCGGGCTCCTCTCCTGCCCTGGCTGCCGGGCAGGGCAGTTTTTTCTTGGATTATTCCCAGATTTCTGCTGTTCCCCGCTGCACAAGGCTGTCCCGGGCAGGAGGAATCAGCAAGGACCTGCTGCCATCTACTGGGAGCTGCCGAGGGAAAGGGAAACATTCAAACATCCCAGCGCTCGGGAGGAAGACTTTTCATTGCCAAATCTTACTTCTCTGGCTGATTTTACTCTTGATAAATACCGTGGTTGTGCCCGGGTTGCCCGAGCATGGAGCTGGTGGAGGGAGTCTTCCTCTGAGAGCCATCCTTGAGCTTGATTTGTGTGTGGAGAGCATCAGGTCCAGCAAATCCTGACCCAGATCCCTTTGTTCAGGGTCAGGTGTCTCTGCAGAACTCCCGAGATGCTCCTCTGCTGCCTGTGGGTGAGGGAAGTATCTCAGATGTTCTCCTTGGAGCTGCTCTCAAGCCAGGACTAAATTTGGGGTGTTGAAATCATTCAGTTTGAGTAAAACCCATGTCAGCTCAATAAACAGGGCACTCTAATGCCTGCACTTCATAGCCTGAATTGTGAAAGGTAAAATCCCCAAATCTTCACAGTCTGGATCCCAGGAAGTCCCTTCCCTACAGGGGATCCAGGGACAGACCAGGCTCTGGAGGAAAAGGTTGCCTTTGCTGACAGCATGGGAAAGTTGTGTTGTCTCCATCACAGGCTGGACTCGTGTGTCTGGAGCACGTCCTTGTTTGGGTTTGCAGCTTTTAATTAACAAGGCTGCTTTAGTTTTCAATTAAGGACTCGCTTACAACAAAATCCGCATTTTCTTTCCCTTTCTTTTCCGCCTTGTTTGCTCCCCCCTGTAGTTTCCACTGAGCTTTGATCTCAGTGCAGGTTTAATTAGCTGTAATTAGTGGTTTCACTGCATTAACCAAAAATCCTGATCGCAGAGGATTAAGATCCACCCCTCAGCTTGATGGCCTCCTCCTCCCCTTCCTCCTGCTGCTTCCCCAGGGGGATTTAGGGGATCGGAAGGTCCCTGTGTGGCCCTTCCCCAGACGGGTGCTGCCCCTTCATCCCAAAGAGCCGCCCTGTTATGGGATCATTAAAATTCCCTGGAACAGATCCCCCATCCAGGCATTTAATTCCCACTTAAATCTGCAGCTGCCAGGAGTTTTAGGATGACTCCAATCTGTGCCTTCGCAGCACTTACTGGGGACTCTCCCTGCTTTCAGTACATTTGGAATCATGGAATTGTTTAGGTTGGAAAAACCCTCTGAGATAAAGTCCAACCGTTCCCCCAGCACTGCCAAGGCCACCACTGACCCCATGTCCCCACGTGCCACATCCACATGGCTTTAAATCCCTCCAGGAACGGCGACTCCACCCCTGCCCTGGGCAGCCCTTTTGGGGAAGGAGTTTTCCCAGTATCCAGCCTGCCCCTCCCCTGGCCCAGCCTGAGGCCGTTCCCTCTCTCCTGTCCCTGTTCCCTGCCAGCAGAGCCCGACCCCCCCGGCTGCCCCCTCCTGTCAGGGACTTGTGCAGAGCCACAAGGTCCCCCCGGAGCCTCCTTTGCTCCAGGCTGAGCCCCTTTCCAGCTCCCTCAGCTGCTCCTGGGGCTCCAGACTCTTTCCCAGATCCTTTGGCCTTTTCAGCCAGGTGCCTGCTCCAGGTTTCCCACACTTTCAGCTTTTCCAGTCCTTCACAAGGTCCTGGAAGCTGTGGAGTGGCCAAGTCCTTTGCTGAAGCCTCCCAGCTCCTCAGCACAGGATGGAGAGGAGATTTTGGAAGATGTGACTCTGCTCTTCTCCATGGATGTGCACAGTCCTTCTTCTCAGGGCTGCTCTAAAATACTCCTCCCCAGGACAACCCTTGAGGCTTTACACCCTGTAGTAACCCCAGAGTAACTGGAGTAGGGGCTAAATTAACACGGCACTTCCTCCACCCCGACCAGGCTGGGTATGGGAAGTCACGGAGCATCCACTGTCCTTAGGAATCGCTCCAAGTGCCAGAGGAAGCATCTAAAAATATCAGCAGGCTCTGGAAGGCACCAGTCCTGCTCAGCCTTCCCAGTGTTGACTCAATGTTTTATTTTGATCAGGCATTTCAGCCCTTCCCGGAGGCGCTTTTAATCTTCGCTCTGTAACCTTTAAAGAGAGAGGTTTTCGTGGCCTCTGCAATGATTTTTTTTTTGCCTGGATGGGGATGTCTGAGCTGCTCCGAGTAAAGAGATTAATTCAATTTTCCTAAACTGGAAATGGACTGAAAAACTGAGAGGCTTCATTGACTTTTCCTCACTCGGCTCGTGGTGTGTTAGAGAAACAATCAATGGGGGTGAACTTCTCAGCCAGCAGAAACCTGGCGTTCCCATCTCCAGGGAACCGGCTGGGGAAGATGGGAATAAACATTTTTAAGAAGTCTGGTTTGGCCAGAGCGCGTTCCTCCTCCGTCTTAAAACCATCAGGATAAATTCTCCTGGAAATGAATTACAAACAAATCCCTCATTTATCCCCGAGGTGACAGTCTTTTGCTGATATGTGCTTTCTGGAGACTAATAAGTTTTGAATGTCGGTGGGGCGGGGGAAGGAAAAAAATCAAAGTAATTACTTTGTGTTCCCAAGCTCCTTATTTGAGTAGGTGCCTGTGTGTTTATCTCCCTCTGTCATGCTGCATTGCTAATGGTAATTAAAAGCAAGGGATTTTTCTTGCTGGAAGTTGTTCTTATTTTCCACCTTTAGTGATTTTGGCCTCGGCGACGACGCTTTGCCACCGGCCAGTTACTTGTGAACTGCTCTCGTAGAAGGTCTGAGTTCAGGAAACTCTGCTTGTGCAGCTGGAATTGGATCATTTTGTCAATGCAGGCCTGTGCAACGTGAGGTGGGCGTTGGTTTTTTTCAGGCCGGGGTTTGGAAGCACATCCTGGAGGTGTCCGTCCTGGCGGCCACTGTCATCTCCGTGGTGGCTCCGGGAAATCACGGAGAGCTCGCCGGCATTTGCTTTATTTGCACAGGATTCGGGTTGGTGGTGGTGGCAGTGAAAATGTGGAGCAAACCCATGTGGTCCGTGGTCGGGAATGGGGTCTGGATCCTTGGGGAAACCCACCCAGGACACTTTGGCCGTGGCTCAGGGGTGGGACAAGGAGTTCTGCTGGGTCCCCAGCCTTGGAGGGGACTTCAGTTTCTCCCTACACTTCATTTTCCACAGGAAGCATGGAAGATGTTTTGTTGGGAAGAGGTTTTGGCTGGGAAGAGGTCACAGGGCTTTCCCCACAGGCCCCTCAGGCTGCAGAATCTTCGACCAGGTCTAAAGTCTGGATCAGGAGGCCAAAATTGCCGTTCCACCACGGTGTCCAGATCGTGGAAGGTTTTTCATCCCACAGAAATACAAGGATGAGTGTCAAAGCTCATTTTTAGGTTGGGGTAAAGCCTCTGTGTGATGGATCCAGCACTCTTTAGCAGAATTTTGTGTGCCCAGAGAGCCGCTTTGTTTGTGTGCTTGCTCTGAAACTTCCGTGGGAACATTCCAGCAAATCCTCTTCTCTCTGTCCAATCCAAGGACCTTCCCCTCGTTCCCTGCACTTCCACAGCTTCAGGCTCTGGAAGTCACATTGAGCACCACACGAGGGGTTGGGCTGGAGGCACAGAGGCAGCAGCGTGCAGGGATGGAAATATGATCCAATGGAACTCCAAGAGAAGAAGAAGAGGGAATTCCCTTGGTTTTCCTTCGTTAAAGGGTTTTTTTGCTTTAGAGTCGCAAAGCGCAGCAGCTCCCAGCACACGGAATGGGCTTCACTGGATCGTCTTCATTTGGAATCCCAGAATCATTTGGGTTGGAAAAGCCCTCGGAGATCATCAAGTCCAACTCTTTACCTGTCACTGCCGAGGTCACCACTGACCCCTGTCCCCAAGTGCCACATCCACATGGCTTTGAAATCCTTCCAGGGATGGGGACTCCACCAAGGCTGGAAAACCCTTTTGGGGAAGAAACCTTCCCTGATAGCCAACCTAAACCTCCCCTGGCACAACTTGAGGCTGTTCCTTCTTGTTTTGTCTACTTGGGAGAAGAGCCCAACCCTCAGACTGAGCTTGAGCAAACATCCAGAGCCATCCCATGGGAACAGATCCCACTGTGAGTGTATGGGAATGTGAGCTCCATGTCTGAGCTCTCCAATAACCTTGGATCTCCTGTCTGGGTTAGAAACTGGTTTTTTCTCCCGTGCTTAAAGGTGGGCTCTGTGCTGGATGCTGTTCTGGGAGGTTCTGATGAAATTCCCAACAAACAGCTTTAAGGGAAAGGACAGCTTTTTAAGAAGGGAATTTGTGTGACACACAAAAAAAGAAATGACAAAAAAAATAAGAGAAAGACCCATCAGTGTGTCACGAGCAGCCATCCCAGGCATTTGTCTGCAGCTGAGGGAAAGGTAAAGATTGGATTGTCAGCTGGAGATGCATCTCTATTGCCTGGCTCCCACCTGCAAATGGAAGCAATTAGGAAAATGTCCTACCTTTTTCACAGGAGGCAGCATCTTCCCAGCACGAGCCCCACAGCCAGAGAGACACGGATGAGGCCTGAAGGAGCAGATTGCTTTGCCCTGTCAGTCAGATCTCATTAGGACCTGCAGTGCCTCAGACCCCGTTATCAGCTCGGGGATACCTGATAGCAGGGCTGAGTGAGGGTGCTGGAGTCACTGCTTGTCACTTCTCTGGGCTCCGCAGTCAAATCTGCCACAGGTCTCTCTCTCTCTCTCTCTCTTCATTAGATTAAGCCAGGAGTGAAGCTTTCTGACCTGCTGATGCACCCTGGAACCAGAAATGTTTCCCTTGGAAGGGGTGGGAGCGGGCAGGGAACGGCTGGGAGGGAGGAAAACGTCAGTGTTGGGACAGAAAGGGGCGGTGAGGACGTGGCCAGGTCTGGGAGCGGGGATTGCGAAGTGAGAGAAGAGAGGAGGAGGAGGAGGAGCAATGGCCCAGGGCCAATTCCTGGTGGGATAGAGGAGGGAAAAGGGAAACTGAGGAAAGGACAGGAATAGCAGAAGTGAGAGGACCAACAGGGTCAAGCCATGCCACAGCATTGGGGTGGAGCAGGGATGTCAGCAGATTTAGCCCAGGAACAGCAGGGTTCCAGCTCTTTAAGTCATTCACGGGAGGTTTAGATTGGGTTTAGGAACATTTTTTCCCCCCAGAAAGGGCTGCAAAGCACTGGCACAGCTGTCCAGGGCAGTGGTGGAGTCCCCATCCCTGGGAGAGTTCAAAACCATGTGGATGTGGCACCTGGGGACATGAGTTAGTGGTGACCCTGGTGGTGAAATGGTTGCACTGGACACTTGAATTCAGGTAGATTGAGATACATTCCTCCATTTCCTTAATCACCAAGTTCTTTAATTCATTGACTTTTGGTCTGGTTTGGAGGTTTTGGTGAACTCAGGGCTTAGTGGTGAGTCCTGGTGCAAAGCCCCATGTTCAGCTGGTGAATCTAAATAATCCTAAATAAGGATTTCTACCAACTTCATTCTGCAATCAGGAGTTTCGTCCTTCACCTTCTGCTGAGGACCCGTGCTAAGGGATGTGCTGGTCGTTCCAGGTGGTGGGATCTGTAAAATTCCCAGCTATCATATCTTCAGGGTTTATTCTCCTTGGCCAAAGAAAGTCCCAAGATGGTTTTTCCACCTTTGAAATGCTGAGAGCTGGAGCTGATGCTGCTGGGGGCACCTGGGGACCTTCCTTTCTCACTGGTGCTGAAGGATTGATGATTATGGGGGGAATTATCCTCATGCCAGGGAATGTTCTCAACAGTCAGCCATCTCCTGGCTCTGGGATCACAGAATGGTTTGGGTTGGAAGGGACCCTAAAGCCCATCCAGTCCCATCCCCTGCCATGGTCAGGGACACTTTCCCCTATCCCAGGTTGCTCCAAGTGCCTCACCACCCTCACATGGTCAGTGGTGGCCTTGGCAGTGCTGGGAATGGTTGGACCTCATGATCTTAAAGGGCTTTTCCAACCTCAGTGTTTCCATGATTCCATGGTTTTGTGGGATGGCTGTTGCTGGGTTGGATCCATCCCGTTGGACACACAAGGAGCCTCCCTCTGGCCCCATAATCACAGAATGGATAAGGTTGGAGGGGACCATGGTGGGGTCATTGATCCTTGTCACCCTCAAAGCAGCCTTTGAGAGAGCAGAGAAGTTCTGGACGAGGTGTCTCCAAAGTGCCTCAGGAAATTCTCAAATGGGAATTGAGGGAGGTCGATAAATTAATAAATTACTACAGAAAACTCCAGGTTCAGCTCTCCCAGCAGAGTCCTTTGGAGGTTTTGTGCAGTTGAAGGTGCGTTTCTGGAAGGAGATGAAAAGCAGTTCAGAGAATTGCTGTGCTTCTGATGGCTCTGATCTACTCCACCAGTCCAGAAGCAGTGCAGGGATTCTCTTCTCCCTCTGTGGGGACCGGTTTTGTTTCCAAGGAGTCACATAAAAAGTGATGAGCAAAGGGATGCAACTCCAAGGTATTCCACTAGTAAAACCTGTTTTTTCCATGCAGCGGAGAGTGGAGATAAAAACCACATCTACAGCTGTGGGTCTCACCCTGCACTGACGTTGCCTTGATAATATTTTCATTTTAAATGCTCAGATCTGTGCTGCCTGGCAAAAAAAATATTGTAGTGAAGCTCTATTGGCTCAAAAATTTGGGATAATTGGAGCTAAACCCACCAGGAATGGCCAGAAGAGGCTGCAGTTGTGCTGCATACGGCAGTGTGGGAGCTGCTCTTTTAGGAGTGGTGGGTTTCAGTCCCTCTAAATAAGACTTTTACCCTCAGAATGATAGAGAGGGAAGAACAATTTCAGCCAAAAATGCTGCAAATGAGCAGCAGCTGCCCATAAAAACCTGTGGCCTCAAACCTGGAGGTTTCCAAGCATCAGGAGAAGTGCTGAGAACTGGCGGAGTTGGGATGAAATGTTCCTCAGGCCAGCAGCCAGCACAGAAAGCAAGGAGGAGAGGGTTGAAGCTCTTAATCCCTCATCCAGGAGATCCACAGTTCCATGTTGATGTCCGTTACTTCTGGACATCTCAAAATTCGGCCTTGAACCCATCCTGGTTTCTTTGTGTCCCATTTCTTCTCCTTGGATGGTGGCAGTCATGTCCTTGAGGTCGTGGTGGTGGTGGCACTGATGTGATGGGTCACTGGGTCGGATTGGAGGCTGCTGCAGGATTTGTTTCCTCCTGGTTTGGGTAACTCCGTGCCCAGCAGGTCCCTTCCCAATGTCAGCAGTTTCTAGGCTGGATCAAGGCACCACGAGAGAAAAAAAAGGGCCATGATGCAAGAGAATCCTAAAAAATAAACTCTTCCATGAAAAACATCAATGTGATCAAGAAAAAGTTATAACAAATTTGATCTGGTGTCAGCTTGCCCACAAAAACTCTCCATTCCCTAATTTTGGAAGCCACCACAGCATTCAAAGTAAATGAACAAAGGTGGCCAGAAAAAAAACATGGAGTGGTGTTTTCAACAGTTTGGGGCTGTTTGTGCGACCCCAGCCAGGGGTTCAAAGCTCCTGGGAAGCACCAGGGCCTGACCACGACCTACAACAGGGAAACACGGAGTTGTGGAACCCAACCATGGCCTACTACAGGTTCCTGAGTTGTGGAACCCAACCCCAGCCTACTAGAGGCAGACATTGACTTGATGGACTCTGCACAACCTACTCCAGACAGAAATTGATTTATTAAACCCAACTACAGCCTACTACAGACAGAAACTGATTTGTTGGAATCAACCATAGTTACTACAGGTGAACACTGACTTGTTGGACCCGACCACAGCCTAATACTGGAGCTGACCACAACTACTCCACACACTGAGTTGGTGGACTCAACCACAACCCACCACAGACAGACATTGACTTCTTGGACCTGACCACAACCTACTACAGGCAAAGATTGACTTGTTGGACTCAACCATATTTACTACAGGCAAACAGTGGCTTGATGGACCCAGCCATGACCTACTACAGGCATACACTGACTTGTGGAACCCAACCACAACCTACTGCAGGCTGACATTGATTTGTTGAACCTGACCGTGACCTACAGCAGGCAGACATTGACTTATTGGACCCAACCACAACTACTACAGGCTTAATGGACCTGACCACAACTACTACAGGCAGACACTGATTTGTGGAACCAATCTACAGCCTACTACAGACAGAAACTGACTTGTTGCAATCAACCATAATTACTACAGGCAGACACTGGCTTGATGGACCTGACCACAGGCTAATACTGGAGCTGACCACAACTACTAAAGACTTAGTGGACCTGGTCACAACCTACTACAGGCAGACATTGAGTTGATGGAACCCAGTCACAACCTACTACAGGCAAACACTGACTTGTTAAACCCAACTACAGCCTACTACAGGCAGACATTGACTTACTGGACCCGACCACAACCTACTACAGGCAAACGCTGGGTTGATGGACCTGACCACAGCCTAATACTGGACCTGACCACAACTACTACAGACTTAATGGACCTGACCACAACTACTACAGGCAGACCCTGACTTGTGGAACCCAAACACAACCTACTACGTTGACTTACTGGACTCAACCATGCGTACTACAAGCAGACATTGACTTGTGGAACCGAACCATACTTATCACAGGCACACATTGACTTACTGACCACAACCTGACCACAGCCTACTACAGGCAAACACTGGGTTGATGGACCTGACCACAGCCTACTACTGGACTTGACCACAACTACTACAGGCAGACACTGACTTGTTGGACCTGACCATGTCCTACTACAAGAAGACGTTGACGTGTGGAACCCAACCCTACTTACCACAGGCAGACACTGACTTGTTGAACCCAAGCACAACTTACTACAGGCAGATATTGACTTGTTGGATCCAACCATGACCTACTACAGGCAGACACTGACTTGAGGGCCCTACTTGAGCTTCTGCCCCATTCACTGTTCTGTCCCCACCAGGCACATCCCGTTGTGTCCTTCACCCCTCAGCAGCTCCCAACCGCTGCTGGTTTATCAAAGCTCAGCTGGCACCACTGAGCACGTCCCCGATCGCATCCAGTTCCACATCACTTGATCCGAAATAAAGCCGGGGTGTTGCCACAGTAATTGTTGATCCCAAAGGGGAGTGAAAATGGTGGGGTTTTTTGCTGACTGGAGCAGTCTCTGCAGCACTTTCCATGGAAGTGCTGACTCCCTCTTCTTTCAGGCTACATTCGTTCCCACGTTCCCTCTCATTTATGCATGAGGCAAGGGGAAAAATCCCTTTAATATTCCTTGTAAACTGGCAGATGGTATAGATAATTTTTTGGTTTTTTTACTATATGCAGTAAAATGCAAATGTGTGTGGCTTGTTTGCAAATGCTGGCATTAATAACTGATATTTAAACAGGCCAGATTAACACTTTTACTGATCTATTAAAAAGATTTTTTTCCAATCATTTGCACACTCAAAATCAATTTTAATACAACATGTAAATTGAATTTAATTTTTTTATATAAAATTGCATTTATCTTCCTGAGCCATTAAATTTACTATTTAATATGTACTTTCCAGCTCACTTGGCTAGAATTTCATTGCTCTTTATCTGTATAAATTTAATTAGCCTTGATATCATCAGTATATTATAGAACTAATTAAAGATTTAGATAAGTGCTGAGGGTGCTTGTTTAATACCCTATAAAGTTCCATTTGGAGAGCAAGAATTTCCATCTTTCATTAGGATCAGCCGGTTCGGAGCTCCAAGGAGTGGCTCAGACATTGTTTTTTGAAGAATTATTTAATGGGGTTTAATGGATTTATCCTTCCTTTGAAAAGCTGTGTAATTACTGTGTCTCCCTGCACGCTGGGAGGGAGCTTGGAGTTGTTCAGGGATGGGTTTTAAGTGCTCCGTGCACGTGGTGATGCTCAGAGATCCCCATTCACAGAATCCTGGGGTTGTTGAGGTTGGAAAAGTCCTCCAAGGTCATGGAATCCAAGCTGTGCCCGATCCCCACCTTGTGACCAGCCCAGAGCCCTGAGTGCCACATCCTTGGACACCTCCAGGGATGGGCACTCCAGACCTCCCTGGGAGACCAATTCCAATGTTCACCAACCCTTTCCATGAGGAAATTCCTGCTGATGTCCCACCTGAGCCTCCCCTGGCACAGCTTGAGCTCATGTTCCCAGCAGGGCAACGTTGTCCAAGTGATGAACCCCGGGAGGAAGGGCAAAGGAAACAAGAAGGAAATATTAATGAAGAAAGAATAGATAACATGGATAAATATCAGGATAAAAAGGAGGAGGGAGAACAGGAGAGAGCTTTGGGAAGGGTAGTGACGTTCTGCACGTCCCTTCCCCTTCCCTTTGCTAATGAGCTCTGCATTTCAGCGGTGATTTCTGTGTTTGACAAAAAGCTCTGCAGCGGTGACAAACGCAGTGACAGAGCTGCATGTGGCACCCAAAGGTGTTGGCTGGGGGTGGGTTTAATCCCGAACTGCCTTCATCTGTATAAAAAGCAAACCCCCAGGTGAGCTGATTTGTATGTAGGGCTTCCTGCGCTGTCTCTGTGGTTTAAACTTTAAAAGGGAGAATAATTGGAATTTCTAACGAGGTTGTCTCTAATTAGAAGGTTGCACTTGTGCCCTTTTGAATAAATACAACTGTTTTTCTTGCCTGGCTCTGTACCTGATCAGAGCCCTGTGTGGGTGCTGAGCAAGGGGTGAGGGCTTCCCAACTCTGATACTTTTTGCTGCCTTGGATAAATGACTTAATTTTAATTATTCTTCCAGCTTTACAAAGAACCAGCCAATATTATCCTTCCATCCCTTGGTTGGTTAATAAGGGCTGTGATTTGCAGGGGTGTGAAGCACCACTGCACTCCAAATTCACTTTGATTTCCTCCTCTCATGCTTTGTTTTCTTTCCCAAACCATTTCCCACCTTGGAAGTTTGCACATTTTAGGTTTTTAAGTGGGGTTTTTTTATGTTCTTGTGGTAGCACAGCCCCAGACCCACGTGTGCCTCCTGCCCCAAATTCTGCCCCGTGTGGTGATGGGGCAGCTGCTTCCAAAGGGCTGTGGATGAGCACAGAGACGATGGAGATCACAGTGATAGGAACATTTTTTGCCTGCTTTTGGGGTTTTTTTCAGTCCATGGAATCATGTAGGGGCTTCTTCCTCACTCCAGGCAGACAGAAGTGTCCAGGTCTTGGTGTGGCATCTGAGAGGAGCTGAGGTTGACCAGAACAGCAAAACCATCTCTGATGTGAACTCCTCTAAAGCACTTTGGGTTCTTCTGGAGGCACAGAAGGAGCATTCTTGGTGCTGTCCCCAGAACTGCTCCAGGTTAACTGAAAATCAAGGAAGAAACCTGACCAAGTGCCCCCGTGGAATGGTGTCCCGCGGGTGATGGTATTCCCTTATTTTAGGGTTGTAGCTGCAACTTAGGATGAGCAGTGGTTGGAGAGTGGAACTGGATCCATCCCTGGAAGTGTCCCAGGCCAGGCTTGCGTTGTCCCAGGTTTCTTGGAGCAGCCTGGGATAGTGGGAGGTGTCCCTGCCCGTGGCAGGGGGTTGGAATTCTATGATCTTTGAGGTCCTTTGCAACCCATCTGTGATTCCATGAAAAGCTGAGATGCAGCTGTCCCCTCCCATCCCTGTTTTCCATCTTGTTGTCAGAAGCTCTGGAGATGGAACAAGCAGCTCCCTCCCATATTTGCAGATTTTTGGTTTAAAATGCTGCTCACTGACACATGTGTGCAAACATCCCTGCAGTCTTCACGAGGCGCAGAAATTACAGTAATTGCTGCTTTACCTGGATTTTCCTTCGGTGTTCTGAACTTTAAAAATTACCTTCACAAACTCCTGCTGGCCGGAGCTCAGCTCTCCTGCCCCAGCTCCTGTAACCGTTCTCAGCTCTTCCCCAATTCCCACCTCTAATGACTTCAAAGGGAAAAATGCCCCATGGGATTTTCTTCTTGGTCAAGCCAGGCCTGAAAATCCATTTATTCTGCCTTATTTGACTGAAGTTACCTCATTTCTTGCTGTGTTTTCCGGTTTTTTTGCACTCACTCTTGTCCCCTCTCTGTTTAAATGTCATTGTTCCACCATGATCTGCAAATATCAAAATTGAGTGATTTTATAATCACAGCTTCGGTCTTTTTTATCATCTTCAACTTCTTGCTTGTCCTATCTGGTGGTTTTCCATAAAATCAAAGGATTTGAGTTGGAAGGGACCTTAAAGATCATGGAATTCCACCCCTGCCATGGGCAGGGACACCTTCCACTATCCCAGGTTGCTCCAACCTGGCCTTGGACACTTCCAGGGATCCAGGGACAGCCACAGCTTCTCTGGGAATTCTCTCCCAGCCCCTCCCCACCCTCATCATAAAATCTTCCTTCTATCCCGTCTCCCTCTCCCCTCATTTAGTTTTTATCCCGATTTCCTGTAAGAGCTTCCTACTTAACCTTTGGGACTTTCCCATTAGAGCAGCAATTCCGGGTGCTGCCGAAGCGCCTCCCTAATCCCCCAGAAGAGAGGGAGATAAGGGACAGGATTTCGATCTCTCCTTTTTTTGTTGTTCCCTTTGGCTAATTCAGCCCCCAGACTGGAATTCCTGCCCGGTGAATCCATTCCAGCCGGCACTAAGGCAGAGCAGGAAGGGATAATTAAAGTGAGATCCTTTATTCTGAAACATCACACCCAAGGTCCTCCTCTGAAGAAGACATCAAGTCGTTCTCAGGGAAATCAGAATTTCATTTGGAATTCACCTGGCCACCTTTTGAAAACTTCTTTTGGTTTTTTTTTTGGGTTATAGGTGAACATTAGCATTTAAATGGAGAATGGTATTAACAGCCCTCAGAGGAGCTGGGCTCATCCTCATTGCCTTTCCCGAGATTTTTTTTTTTCCCTAAGTGAGAAAGCTTCTTAATTTTTATTCTCTTTCTGCAAGAACAGAGTTCAAGAGACCATTTTTTAAATGTGGATCTCTCTCTATATACAAGCTCAAAATGCCTCCTTGTGAAATGGGTTCGTTGTTGGCAATTTGCTGTTTTCTTTTAAAAGTGCTGCTTAAAACCCAACAAAACAAACTGGTTTGGGGGTCAGGTGGCTTCTGCACTTTTGGTTGGCCCACAGGATGTTTTTTTCCTGCAGCTGGGAACCATTTCCATTCCATTAAAGGGATATTTAACCTTTCCTATCTGCTCTTAGCACAGAGCTGTTCTTCGTGTCATGGTGGACCTTCCAGGGGCAATTCCAGATGGGTAAAGGGAGCAGGGAGAGTTCAGTTTTGTATTCTTTGTTCTTAGGTTTGTCCTAAAAAATGCCAAAAAAAATTCAAGGCAACTTTGCACTCCATCCCGTTGCCAGTGGTCAGCGGAACAGGCCCCGGGTGTCTTGGTTGAGATGTGAGTTCATCATATGAAAAATGGATTTTATTTTTTAAAAATTAACAAGTCCTTGCCGTCCAAACCATCAAAATTAGTTAATTATCCTCTATGAGCAGGATATTAATGATTTGGGATACCTCAGGCAGTCCTTCACTCCTCATTCCCCAAAATATTGCCATCGACACCGGAGCTGGATGCCAGTGGAGAAGTTCTTTTACCATCCTGAAGAGCTGAAGGCTTGGAGCAGATTAATGCTTCCTCCCCTCGTAAAGAGCAGCTGTTATTCCGTAGGAACTCGGGAGAGACACTCCCTAAGAACCTGTTCCATGTTTTTGTGTATAAAGCCTCTCCGATCAGATCAGCTCAACAAATCCCACTGGTGCTTTTCAGCAGAACACAAATAAGTGATGACTGTGTGAATAAACATGGAAATAAAAGGATTTCCCTGTTGGGATGAGTCCCTGGGACACTTTGTTCCCATCAGCTGCATTCCCACAGCCCTGGAATGGGTTGGGTTGGAAGGGACCTCCAAAGTCATCCACTGGCCGTGGGCAGGGACACCTTCCACCATCCCAGGCTGCTCCAAGCCCCGTCCAGCCTGGCCTTGGACACTTCCAGGGACCCAGGGGCAGGGAAGTTTTGCTCCACAGCCTTCCCAAGGTGCCAGAGCTCCTTAAAGGAGGGAACAAGGACTAAAGCTGCACAACCTGGTCCCTGGCCAAGCTCAGCAGCACAGCCCCAGCTTTTCCTCACAGCTCCTTCCTCACCTGTCCTAAATCTGGGCTGACTGACGAATCCTGCACCTCACAAACACAGGATTCATCTGTCGCTCTTTTCAGGATCAGATTATTTTCTAATTAAAAATTTCCTCTGAAATAAAAAGGGGAGCAAGCAAGGCAGCAGGGAAGGAGCACAAGGTGTGCATTTTTAATTGGGTGCAATTAAAAACCTGCCGCTCCAGCGTGGCAGCGCCTGCGGCCAAGCCCGATTTGCATGAGTAATTATTCACTCCATTCCAGAGTCTGCTCAACTTTGCCTTCCTTGTCTTTGAAAGTATTAATAAATATTGATCAGACACTCTCCTGTTTGCCTTCGCCCGAGCAGCTCTGATGGACTCAGCCTCTGATGTTATCAAATAATGAAATATGAAAGAGGCAGTGGGATGAGCCTCTTGTTCTGTGATTTTTTATTTAAGGCTCTTCATTTTCCTTTCACGAGTGTGTTTGGCCCTGCCATTATAAACCCTCTTCTGATTATCAAGAGGAGGCTGAGGAAAGCGAGGTGTAAAGGATGGAGGGAATAAATAAACGGAGGACAGGTGAGGGGAATGTGCTCCGTGGAACGCCGGGAAACTGCTTTGTGTTTGTAAAGTTGAGGTTTAAAACTGAGGAAAGGAATTAATCATCATCAACAGCTCTGTCTATCATCTGACAAACAGGTTAATAAATAATTATATGGGATTGGCATTCCTATCCAAAGAGGAAATTTAGCTTCCCAAGCTTTCTTTTGGCTTTAACGTGGGCACAGCCGAGCACGGGGAAGCTGATGTACCCTTCCCAGATCCGCAACCTGAGCAGGAAGAGCTTCCAGGGCTCAGCAAGGGATATCTGGGGGGAGAAGAGAAGGGATCAAAGCAGGGGTGCCACTGGATGGGCTTTAAGGTCCCTTCCAACCCAAACCACCATGGTCACCACTAAACCTCATCCCAGTGCCAATTCCAATGCCTTTGGAACACTTCCAGGGATGGGGACTCCACCCCTGCCTGGGCAGCTGTGCCAGGGCTGGAAAACCCTTCGGGGAAGAAATTTCCTTTACTATCCAACCTAAGCCTCCCCTGGCCCAGCCTGAGGCCGTTTCCCCTTGTCCTGTCCCTGTTCCCTGGGAGCAGAGCCCGACCCCCCCCGGCTGCCCCCGCCTTTCCAAAAATCCCTGATTTTGGAGCCCTCATTCTCCATCCAGCAGCCTTTCCTCCATCTCACCTGGCTCCATCAGCAGCTGTTTGGGCCCAGTCTCTGGGCACAGGAGCTGAAAATGCAGAGCTCTGAAGGCCCAGAGCTCGGCAGGTGAGGTCTGAGAGCCTCCAAAGCTGCAGCCACTGCTGTGATTTGCAGTCTGGCAGTGTTGGGTGCTCTCTGCAAAGGCACAGCCACCCCTGAGAGCCTCAAAGAGGAATTCAGTATTCAGCTTTGCCATGCTTGCCCTGGTCGCTGTTTTGATGCATTCAAGGAGGACAGGAAGGGAGGGAAGTGAGAACTCTTCATGGAGCCCCTGCTCCTGAGTTTGAAATCATTTATTCCACCTGCCCTTGTTGTCCTGCAGAAGCTGGAGGAGTCATGCAGGGACCTCATCTCAGCTGCTCCAGCCCCTCCCTGCTTTGCTCCTCAGACAAAAAAATGCTGAATATTTGGCTGGAACAAATCCTTGCTGTCCTGTAGTGCCTGCAGCCACACCGGGATCCTTTCAGTTCTCCTTCCCTGAGTCTCCTGAAGGTTGAGAGATTTGGTATCACTCACCTGGAGAGGAGAAGGCTCCAGGGAGAGCTGAGAGCCCCTTGCAGGGCCTAAAGGGGCTCCAGGAGAGCTGCAGAGGGACTGGGGCCAAGGCATGGAGGGACAGGAGGCAGGGAATGGCTTCCCACTGGGAAAGGGGAGATTGGGGTGGGATCTTGGGAAGGAATTCCTGGCTGGGCTGGAATTCCCAGAGCAGCTGGGGCTGCCCCTGGATCCCTGGAAGTGTCGAAGGCCGGGCTGGATATTGGTGCTTGGAGCAGCCTGGGATAGTGGGAGGTGTCCCTGCCCATGGCAGGGGTGGCAGTGGATGGGCTTTAAGGTCCCTTCCAACCCGAATCATTGTGGGATTTTAGGATGATGTTCAGTAGGAGGATGTCCAGGCTTTGTTCAGCTTTCTCTGCTCGTGGCACTGCTGAATAAAAGCAACAACTTTTGGAATTCTGCAAAAATAAAGGTCTGGACCATCCAGCAGCACAATTACCCAGGTTTTTTTTTCTCTTTCCAGGCAGTACTACGAGATGCTCTACAACACAGCAGATGAGCTGCTGAACCTGGTGGTGGACCAGGGCGTGAAGTACACGGAGCTGGAATACATCTACGCCCTGAACCTGCTGCACCGCAGCCAGACGGGCGTGGGGGACCAAACCACGCAGAACATGAGGCTGCAGCGGCTCAAGGAGATCATCTGTGAGCAGGCTGCCATCAAACAGGCCACCAAGGACAAGAAGATCACCACTGTGTGACCTCCTCTGCCACCCAGCTCACGTGGGGCTGGCGGGTGGCACCTCCAAGTGTTTTTGTTTGGGTTTTCGTGTTGTTTGGTTTTGTTTCGTTTTGTTTTGTTTGGGGGTTTTTTGTTTATTTGTTTTCGGGTTTTTTGGGGTTTTGGGAGGGGGTTTATGTTGGTTTTCTTTGTTTGGTTTGCTTTGGGTTTTTTAGGGTTTGGGGGGTTTTTTTATTTTTTGTTGGTTTCTTTTTTGTTTGGTTGGAGGGTTTTTTTGGGTTTTGTTTTGTTTTAATCAAAGGCAAAAGCGCAAATCTTTTGGGCATTGTGGTGAGGAGGCAAATGCCATTTGAGATTTGGGGTTGGGGTGGTTTCAGTGTGTATCCACGTAATGCTTCCTTCATGTTCTCCCCGAAGCGATTCCACAGCAGGAACAGCGTCCCACTGGGGTTTGGGGCGGGATATTCGGCTTTGCTCTGTTGCTGCTGCTTCGCCTCGAGATGCAAAGGGAGCTGTGGGGTGGGAAAAGGGAAAATTGGGTCTCAGAGGTTCAGACCACACTGAATAATCAGCACCCTGCCAGTCAAGCCCAGACCTGTTGGTCACACGGGGGGATCTTGATGGTTTTGAGATGTTTTTTGGAGAGCTCTGCCAGTGCTCTCTCCAAGTTGTAGCCACGTGAAGTTTTCTGCTGTTTCCAATGCTGAAGGATGGAGTTGTTTATCCCTTCAGGTGCTGATCAGCCAGTTCTCCACGTGGGAGGTAACACGGGACCATTTGTTTCCACCTCTCCTCTTTCATTATCCCGGAGCCATCTGGCGCCGGCTCCCGCAGCGCTGCGTGGATGCAGGAGAAAATTGCCAATATAAAATAACAAAAAACTTCATTCTCTTGTTCTGAATATTATCTTTGAGTCCCCCCCAGCTCAGAAGAGATTTTGTGGCTGTCACTTGATGCACTGGAAGGATGGGCAGGGGTTGTGTAGCTCAGCACCAATGATCAGCAAGGGCATGAGGGCAGATCCCAAATCCAGAGCACCATTTCTGCCCTGCCTTGACTCTGTAAATCCACCTGGCAAAAGGTTCCTTGTTCCTCCAAAATCGGAATACGCCGCACTTGTATTTGCCAAGAAAATTGGGGACCCAGCTGGGTTTCCTGTGCTGAAAAAGGTTCTCTCTGAGCTGTAGGTGCTTTGTGTGTCAACCTTGAAATTGCAGAATTAAAGGATGTTTCAAGGCTCTGGTGGTTTGGCTGGCTGTTTTTAAGAAGTGTCATTCCTGAGGTGTTTAAAAGATTCCTTTCCAGGGCCAAATTCAATGTTCTCCAAGGCTCCATCAGTGGGGAAATGATTTTCTGAGTCATTCAGTCCAACCCTCACCTGCCACAGACCAACTCAAGAGGCTTCTCAACATGCATGTGAAAAGCAGAGCCCATCACTTGTCATTGTTAGGAACCTTTTTCTGGGGTTTTTTTCCTTATTTTATTCTTAATCCCGATTTCTCTCATGTCTATATTGGCCGTTAACTGCAGGAGTTCCTCCCTTTTCCTGATGGGTTTGTAGGAGGGTGGAGAATTCCGTGAGGGATGGTGATGGGATGTTCCTGGGATCACAGATCTGTGCTCACCTGCTCGGACATTGAGAAGTGCTGCGGTGCAGCTCCTGCAATCCTGGATATTCCCTACCCAGCCTCTGGAAAAGGGAAAAGCAGCTGCTTGGTACATGGAAACCCCATTTCAGACCCTTTGAGGTGCAGGAGTGATGTGTGAGGAGCTCTGAATTCAGACTGGGTGGCTGTGGGCTAACATCAGGTTGGGTTTTATTCCCTTTGACTTTAATTTCTTCCTAATCTGAGGCTCTGCTTTGCTGATCTCAAGGTTTGCAGTCCACATTTCCCACCCACCCAGCAGCTGTGCTGGTGGGGGCCAGGACACATTGGATAAAATCAGGAAAATCTCATCTTTGGGAGTATTTTTGCTTCTAAAATAAATTATTTTAAGTATTTTTCCCCGAGCTGCCCCTCACGTCGTCCATCACAGCCCCACAAGGTGTGAACAGAGCAGCAGTGACTCAGGGACTCACCTGCAGCAGGTGGAGAGGAAGGAGAAGCTTTAGCAACTGAGGTAATTGGAGCTTATAATTAACTGGTGTCTCTCCTCAAGTGCTCAGACTCTCAGTCCCCTCCAAACCTTCACGAGGGAAGTAAATATTCCCTGGGAATTCCAGGGATCACACCGTGGAGAAAGGCAGGAGCAGCGTGTGGAATGTGGGAATCCAGACCCCGAGCACCTCATTCCAGCCCCACACTGACATTCCCTGCTCCAGCTTCCTCTCCACATCACAAGAACGTTGGACTCAATGATCTTAGAGGTCTTTTCCAACCTTAATTCCAGGATTCCAAGAAGATGTTGCAAGAAAGAATCCTCATCCAAGAGTCCTTGCTGAGTATTTTTTCCTGGGAAGGAGGTTTTGGAACGAACCGTGTTTTCCTCCCACCGAAAGTGTAGCACACCACGGCTGTTGGGATTGTGAAGCACAGACGTTGGGTTGTTTATCTCGGAGAGTTGCTCAGCCTGGAGAAAAGGAGGCTCAGGGGGAACCTTCTCACTCTCTACAACTCCCGTACAAGAGGTTGTAGCCAGGTGGGATTTGGTCTGTTCTCCCCTAAGCAACAGGAAACCTCCTCAAGTTGCACCAGGGAAGGTTTAGATCGGATAGGAGGGAAAAGATCCCCTTGCAAAGGCTCTGGCCTGAGTGTTGGTGTTTGTTTCAAATCCTCCCTCACTGACAGGAGATGGAGTGGGTGTGGGGGAGAGATTTTGGGAACATTTTTTGTTTACTGAGCTGGGCTGTGGGTAGAGACAAGCTGTTGTGGTTGGGAGTAAATAACTCCTCAGACAATCACCTCACCGTGTCCACACACCCTCCTCAGCATCCATCTGGAGCCACATTTAGGGGGCCAATCCTAAGGGGGTTGAAGAAGAAGGTGGCTCTGACCCACCAGGGGCTCCCGAGGTGTTGCCATGTCCCCTGAGGGCACATTTGGTCACCAGGTGTCTGGAGTCCTCTCCACAGAGGAGCCACCACCTTTTTGGGTTTGGGCCAAGTCCCACAGTCCCTCGTTGGTGCTCAGGTGTCCTCGTGATCCTGTCCAGATTTATCAGGCTCTGGCTGTCCTGGATTTAGCAGCTCTTAGGGATGGAACAGAAGCTCAAGGCTCCTGAAAGCACCAGCCCTCGGGAAACTTTTCTGCCTTCCCAGTATTGACTTTTCCTTTCTTGTTGTCTGGTTCCTATTTCTCCGTCCCAGCCTGTGGAACTCAGCCCCACAGGGCATTTGTAACACGTTTGCAGTGGGACATGGTTTCCCAAAGGGAAAAAACCACAGGAGGGTGTTGGAAATGGTGCAAATATCCCAGGAACCTCCTTTATCTTCGACCTGAGCTGCACAGAGCACGATGTACCCCAAATCTGCCCTGCAGGAGGGACCCAGTCCTCACTCTGGGACAGGAGCACAGAACATCTCCAGTTCTGCATCCAGGGCTGGAGCCAACAGCAGCAGGACCTGGAGCTGCTGGAGAGAGTCCAGAGGAGGCTCTGGAGCTGCTCCAGGGCTGGAGCCCCTCTGCTCTGGAGCCAGGCTGGGAGAGCTGGGAATGTTCCCCTGGAGAAGAGAAGGATCCAGGGAGAGCTGAGAGCCCCTTGCAGGGCCTAAAGGGGCTCCAGGAGAGCTGCAGAGGGACTGGGGCCAAGGCCTGGAGGGACAGGAGCCAGGGAATGGCTTCCCAGTGCCAGAGGGCAGGGCTGGATGGGAGATTGGGAATTGGGAATTGCTGGCTGGGAGGGTGGGGAGGGGCTGGAATGGAATTCCCAGAGCAGCTGGGGCTGCCCCTGGATCCCTGGCAGTGCCCAAGGCCAGGCTGGACACTGGGGCTGGGAGCAGCCTGGGACAGTGGGAGGTGTCCCTGCCCATGGCAGGAGTGGCACTGGATGGGCTTTAAGGTCCCTTCCAACCCAACCCATCCTGGGATTCTGTTCCCTGCTCCAGTCTTTCCCTACAAATCGTTTTGCTGTCCTGACCTGACCCTGCAGGACACAACAGTTCACAGACAAAGCCTGGAGGTTCTGTTCTGTAAATCCCCATGAAATGCTGGCAGCTGTGCCAGGAATCATTCCATGGAAGTGCTCCTTTAGTGCTTAAACAGACAAGGAAATACTTCTCCAGACCGCAAGGCTAAAACGTTTTCATGGGGGCTGTAAAAGTTCATGAGGGTTTCACAATTTCCTTTTTACAGCCTCATAATCTTTACCGGGTTTTAATTATCCCACGATTTCAAAGCCTGCACCAGACACAATAGGAAAGGTGGAAGGAAAAGCAAATTGCTCTGGTTCCTTTCGTAGTTTGAGTGTCAGCCTCCAACACATCCTCTCCTGAGGGTTCCTTCCCTCTTCTTATCCTCTTGATTAAGGATGATACAAACCTGCCTGGAAGATATAAATTCATATATTGGATGTGCATAGATAGGATAGAGATGGATGGATGGATGGATGGATGGATGGATGGATGGATGGATGGAT
>NW_024580669.1:857730-859412 GCF_017639235.1 Corvus kubaryi | reverse complement strand
GATGGATGGATGGATGGATGGATGGATGGATGGATGGATGGATGGATGGATGGACCCACCAGGGATATCAAGGTGCGGCTCCCCCCCAAAGTCATCACCTGCCATTCCCAGACAGCTCTGGCTGGAGAGGTTTGCTGAGGAGCCTCTCCACTGAGGCTCTCCCTTTGTCTTTTATTGCAGCAGTTTTATTTTATTAGCATGAATCACAATTGCAAATCTCATTCTGGATGTGGTGATGGCAGTGAAGGGGAGGGCGCTCAGACAGTGAGCAGGGAAGAGGTGCCAGGAGGAAGCCAGCACTGCAGCAATGTCGGTTCTGTTGCTCACAGACGAGCAGGGAGCTCTGTTCGCAGGGAAAAGGAGTCGTTTTACGGAGCTGAGGCCACTTGCACACTGATCCTGAGGCTTTGGGATTCCTTCCCACAGTGGAACATCCTGTGATACGCAAGCCGTGCTCACCACCGCAGACTTTGGCCGCAAAGCTGCCTGAGCTCTAATTTCAGGAATTTATTAGCCAAGGATTCATCCTACCACACTTTAAATATCCAGTGACCCACATCAGTTACATCCCAGGAGCATCCCGAGCCTGGGGCAAGGCTGTGAATGCAGAGCAGGGGATGTTGGGCCCTGGGGACTCTGTGCTCCAAACATGATAAACTCCAAAGAAAGCTGAGATCCAGGGAAGTCAAATGTTGCTCTCCAGGCCACGGTCCCTGGTGGACTGGCCCTGTTCTTTCATTCTTTCATTGCAGGGCCTTCCACTATTCCTATCCTAATCTGAGCTGGAGCTGCCCGTGCCCTGCAGTTCAAATTTCAGCTTTTGCACTGAACAGGGAGCGTGCTCAGAAATGAGGCATTTCACTTTATTTTCCATTCCTTCCTTTGCTGATTGGACCTAACCACCGAGCCAGGAACAAAAAACCTCGGTGGCTGCGGCCAGCATGTAATCATTAAATTTGCTTTTGGATGACCTGTGAGAAATTCATCAGGAGATATTTATCAGGAAGTTCATTGCATCGGTGTTCATTATTTACTCTGTTAAGCTGAGGCACAGTGGCAATCAGGGGAGAAAATTGGACTGCTCAGGCCTTGGACTTCAGTGTTTGTAATTTCCTCTGCTGAGTTGCAGCATGAAATGGGTTTGGCACAGACAGATCCCTCCTTGGGCTGCCTCAGCTCATCCCGTGGCACCCAGCCACTGTCGGAGAGGAGAAAGCAGGGCTGGGAAAAGGAGAGGAAGGCACAAAGCAGTCGGAATCCTGCCCCCAGTGCTGAGCACTTCCAAAGGCCTGTGGTGACTTTAATTAATATTATGGTTATTTTCCATGCCTCTGTCTTTCCATGCTGCTGCTCTTGCTCCTGGCTTAGTCCCCTCTCCATCGCTGGGCTCTGACAGGCACAGGGAGGCCGAGCCTGAGCTGAGCAGAACCGGGACTAAGGAGAGAGAGAACCGGGCCCAGGAAGGCCCCAGGGCAGGGACTGTCCCCTGTGCTGGCCCTGCTGAGGGACCCCCTGGAATCCTGGGGACAGCTCTGGTCATTCATGAAAAAAAGGACATGGAGGGGCTGGAGCGTGTCCAGAGAAGGGAACGGAGCTGGGAAGGGGCTGGAGCCCCAGGAGCGGCTGAGGGAGCTGGGAAAGGGGCTCAGGCTGGAGCAAAGGAGGCTCCGGGGGGACCTTGT
>NW_024580669.1:789318-857330 GCF_017639235.1 Corvus kubaryi | reverse complement strand
GGGGGGGTCGGGCTCTGCTGGCAGGGAACAGGGACAGGAGAGAGGGAACGGCCTCAGGCTGGGCCAGGGGAGGGGCAGGCTGGATACTGGGAAAAGTCCTTCCCCAAAAGGGCTGTCCAGGGCAGCGCTGGAGTCCCCATTCCTGGGGTTTCAAAGCCGTGTGGATGTGGCACCTGGGGACACGGGCAGTGGTGACCTTTAGCAGGGCTGGGGAATGGTTGGACTCGATGACCTTTGAGGTCTTTTCCAACAACTCTGTGATGTCCCAAGCCACTCCTGACCCCTCATCCAAGACTCTCCAGACTCCTGCAGGCTGCTGGCAGCTGTCCCCACATGAGGCCTCCATGCTCCAGGCAGCCACCTCTGATGGGACATGGACATTCCTGCCACCAACTCCCCCGGGGAAAATCTGGGGAAGGTTCAGCAAGAAACACAGGAAGATCAAGGGGAAATGGATAAACCCAAGCCATCGGCTGCAGGGAACTGATTTAAGGAGCTTGGATGTGCTCCCAGCAGGAATCCCAGGAACACAGCCCTGGGAAGAAGCTGAAGGGAAGGTGTCAAATAAACTCCCACCTCTGCCCCACCGCCATGAAAGCTGGAGCTGCAAAGCTGAGTTTAACGGGATTTAAGTTGCCTGCTTTCCGCCTCACTTCTCTCCCAGCTCAGGAGCATTTGGAGTTTCCTCCTCCCCCACATCCAGCTGGGTCCTTTCATTGCCTGGAGCTTCTTGGTGAGTTGCTGAGTGAATTTGTGTGGGGCTTTCACAAGTGCAAAGGGCTGCCCATAAATCTGCTTTGCACGTGGTGCGTATTGGGGAGCTGATTGTTTTTATAATTGAACGGTAAATCAATGTATTTAAGGCCAGTGTTTGCCATTAACACTCGGAAGTGTGAAGTGCTCCCCCTGTCAATAGTGGGGAGGTTTTATGAGGGCAGTAACTGCTGATTTACAGCTTCAGCTCTGGGGTTTGGGGTTATTTTTAATGGTCGTTCAGTGTTTGCTGTTCCAGAGCCAGGAGAATTTGGGGAACATTTCACACTACGGCCAAGCACTGTTTGGAATTTAAAATATTTGGGGAAACATCTCACCCATCTGTGCCCCCTCAGCCAGTGAGGTAACAACAGATTAACGAGTTTTCCTTCATTAGCACAGCTGGAGTCACTTCTCACCTGCATGGGCTGCTCCATCCACTTTAAACTTTTAGCTTGAGAAACTGAGAGCAGTGAGGGCTCTTTCAGACATAATTTGGGACCGAGTCTATCCCAAACCGCTGAACTTCATTGACCCAGGAATGGTTAGACTCAGTGATCTTAGAGAGCTTTTCCAGCCTTTGGGATTCCATGATCCTGTGGGGCTGTCACTGGGTTGGAGCCATCCCACTGCACACACGAGGGATTTCCCTCTGACCCCTTAAAATACATTCATTACCACCAAACCCCCCACCCAGCACAAAACCAACGCCCACAGCTCTGTGCAGCACCCTCAGATGTGACCCCTTTCCACAGAGGGAAAGGACAGCTGCCAGGGAATGGCTCCTCCAGCATTCCTGGCCAACCTTGCTGTCCAGGAGAAACAGATGAGCACCAAATTAAGCAAACCAGGGGCAGGGCAACATTCTGGAGGTGGGAACACCAAACCCTGCCAGGAAATGGTGCCAGTTGGGATCCCGGAGAAGCTGGAGTTAAACTGACAGCAGAGAGGGTTGACAAGGCAGAGGGAAGTGCACAAATCATGGGCCAGGTGTAAAAAGCAGCATGGATCCTGGAGGAAGATGGACAGACGGCTGTCAGCCCCTCTGGGGATGGCCTTGCTCGGCTGTCAGAGTGCACTTTCTGGAGGAAAAAGCTCAATTTTTCCTCCTTTCTGCTGAGAAAGGAGAACATGCTGTGGGTGATCCCCTTGGCTGGACGTGCTGTGCTCATCCAGGGATGTGGCACTGGAAGGAGGAGGTCTGGAGTGACATTTCCCACCACCCCAGCTATTTTGTGGGTCCATCAAAATTCCTGTCACCACCGAGGCATTTTGTTTCTGCTCCTTTTTTGTAACGGTCCCGTTCAGGACCAATCTGTCTCCAGCCCAAAATGCACAATCATTTCACTCCATCCCTCATGGAGAAGGGTCTTCAAGGAGCCGTCTCATCCCAGAGCTTCCAGTGAGCCGCTCCCTGCTCTGCCAAGCCAAACAGATGGGGTGGGGGGAGACAGGGAAGGAGGACAAGTGTGATCCCGAGGTTTTAATAATCCCTTCTCCTGCCTGAATCATCCCAAATCCCAGTGGAAGGGCAGGCATTTTCCAGATGGTAGGAAATAAACTCTGGGACACGTCCATGCTGAGAACTCATTAGCTCTGCTGGCCGTGCTCCAAGCTCGGTGGCAGTCCTTGTAAACTGGATTTGGACCTGCCCTTTCTTCCTCTCATCTGTTCCCAGGAAATCTCCAGCCCTGTCTTACAAGGACAAGCTGCCCAGCTCGATATTAATTTGATTACGTGTGGCCTTTGCCTCTTGGAAGGGTTGGAGCAGGGGCAGGTGCCTTCCTGTGAACCTGCTGCATGTTAATCCCAGCACCTGGGCTGCCTTCCCAACGTCCATCTGCTTCCCGCTCCTTTGATGCGAATTCCATGTGGAGTCTGGGGAGTTGTGAGGGGGTTTTCTGCCTTGCAGGCTGTGAAGGCACAGCAGTGGACAGGGGAGGAAGGTGTATGTTGGATATACATGAATTATATCTCGTATTTACACACACACAGTGGGATTCCAGCCCCCCCCCAAACCACAGTGAGGGGGTTCTGCTGCACTTGGTGGCTGCCACTGCCACTTCCCACGGGTGGCCTGGCCTCCAGAGCAATCCCAAGGGTCCAAGTCACCTCCTCCTACCCCTGAGCCATTGGCTGAGTGACAGGAGAGCCACAGGAGCAGCAGCAGGTCCTGGCAGGGCTGTGCTGCTGGGGGTGTTTCTGGCTCTGTGTGCAGGGTCCTCAGCCCTGCGTGGCTGCAAGATGTCAGACTCATTGAATAAAGTGAATTTGAAATTGAAACATCGAATAAAAGGCTCTCTGCATTTCTGTTTCTCTCTAAAACCACACAGATTTTCCAGAGCAGAGCTCTCCAAACCCTCTGACCAGCCCTGGCTTTACAAAGACAGAGGTTTCCACACCCCATCTCCTGTGGGGGTGACCCAGCTCCCTCCGGTCACAGGGAGTCCTGGCACAGCAGGGAAGCAGGGGATGATGATCCTGCAGTTTGCAGAAGGCAAAACCTGCAGATGTGGGCTATAAAACAGCGTGGGTTTGGGAAGGGGAACATCCTGGAGATCGTGAAAGCTTGGAACAGCCGCAGCAGCATGAAAGGGAGCAAGAAACCACTGCCCTGCAGCAGCTGCTGCTTGGCTTTGCAGCTCTGCTGATCCCAAATTGTTCTCCTAGGTCGCAACAAACCCAAAATCCTCCCAAATCCCATTCCCAAATAGGGCTCCTCCTTCCCTTTCAGGGTTTTCTGTCCTTCCTGAGCTCTCCAGCCTTTCCCTTTGTTGCCCATCCCTGAAGCAGCTGGAGCAGAGCCTTCTGTGCCAGGGGCTGCGGGGTGCTCAGTGCAAAAGGAATAAATCCCATTAAGGGTTTTAATGTTTATGACCAGCGAGATAATAAAAGAATGTAATTTGGGGTAGCTTTATTGCACTTATCATAATGTTTCCCTGAAGCACGGAGATAAAAGTCAGCGGGTAATGTCCATAAGGAGTTTTTATATCTTCCTCTTCATTTTTTTTAGCAATAACCACCTCATTCAAAGACGGGCGTCACTTTACCAACAATGGAAATTCGCTGCAATAACCCCATCCCCAATATTAAATTGTTTCACCACATGGAGATGTTCTCTCCCTGTGTTTATCTTGCAGGGACTTGTATTCGGAGACATCCTGACACATCTTCTCCTCCTTTTTCCCTTTATTTTCTGCCTTTTCATCCTCATTTTACCCCATTCTGCAATGTAAGAAGAAAGGTGGATGATAGACTGAAAAACTAGAATGTCTTTAGCATTTTTACAATCTTTAGCATCTCTACTTCAAATTTGTATTAGGAGCGGATTGGTGTCTGCAAGATACACGTGATATGAAAAACAGGACGACACGCAAAGATGTCTCAAAAGCTGTCATTTTGCTTTCCCCTGCTGAGACAGTCTCATCTCTCATTATTTCCCAAATATTTCCAGCTAAATGATATAGATTATTTTCCCCACTGGTTCTGAAATTGTACATTTTTCTTAGAGAAAAACACTGCTTCACCACCAACTATGGAGCGTTAATGTGTGCTGGGACAAAAAGCATAGTAACAGAGTTCTATTTCTCACATATATATATATATATAAAAAATTAACATTTCTAGGTCTGCTCCAGTGAAACTGGAGGCACAAAACTCAAGTCATCCCTTCAGGGGAAGAGGAGAGACACAGTAATTTACTAATCCCTAACAAGAAGTGTTTTCCCCTTCAATATTTTCACCTTGCAATCCCCCTTTAATACTCTTTTTGGCCCTCCCCAATGGAATGGAACAATCACATCTTATAGGTGGGATTCCATATGAGCCATGGCACACATGGAAGCCATTTGCATCCTCAGGCGTGTCCATGTTAATATGCAAATAGGGCTTAATGAGGGTCTGGGTTAATTGATGGTTGACCAAAGACGTAGAATAAACACTTTAGTCTCCCTCCACGCACTGAGGTGGCAGTAAAGGCTCTGTCTTCGCCAGAGAAGACACCTCTTTATCTCCTTAAATTGACATATTTATAACGTTTATAAGTTTGTCCTGCTCCTCGACGCGGGAGCGAGACCAATGGCTGCCTGAGGGAGGCGGACTACAACTCCCAAGATGCTCCGCGGCCTAGCGGACGCGGCGAGGGTGCGCTGCGCTGAGAACTACACCTCCCATGCTGCACCGCTGCACGCTCTGCGCTCCTATTGGCTGACGGTGCAGTTGGCGCGATCCCCGCCCTCGGTGGGAGCCGCTCTTTCCGTCTCCATGGCAACGAGCAAACAAATGGCGGCGGCCGGACCTGAGTGGGGACGGGACCGATAGCGGAGTCCCCTCCTTCCCCTCCCTCCTTATCACAGCTCATGGCGGGCGGCGAGGAGAACGGCGGAGAGGGCAGCCTCGGGGAGCGGCTCCCTCCTTCTCATGAGCCGCCGCAGCCCCTCGCACAGGGGCTCCCCGAGGAGCAGCCCCAGCTCGGCCCGCCTCACCGCAAGGACGAGCAGGAGGAGGACGGCGAAGAGGAAGAGGAGTCAGAGCGCTCAGAGGTTCAGCTCAGGGCTCCCCAGCTACTTGGGGAGGGGTGTGTGCTTGTGAGGGAACTGCCCTTTTCCCCCTCAGTGTAGATGCGGGGGAAAGAAGGGGGAGTGAATGCGGGAACCTCTCATTTCTGCCTTGTTTAGGGTCCCTTCCATCCCCGTGCTGTCCAGGGTACTTCTGGGTTGTCCCTCTCTCCCAGAAAATCAATTAGATTGGAAAAAACTGTGAAGGTAGTCAATTCAAGCCATTAATCCAGGACTGCCAAGTTTCCTGGCCATATAAAACTACAGATAAACTGGCACATGTGTGGCCAAATGAAACCCCTTTCCTGTTCAAATTCCCAGCCCTTAGCTTCAACAAGCCCCAGGACACAAGTGAATTTTCTCTCCCTGCCCTGCTGGGTTTTAAATCCCAATACCACGAAATACCGCCTCATATTTTGCCTCGTGGAAATGCTCTCCCTTGCTCTAACATGTAGGTGCTATCACTTCGATGACTACATTATTTATCTTGGTCCCTAGATTAGCAATTGTCGTGTGGCTCCTCCGAGCTTATAGGAATTTCACAAGCCACTGGCTGATTTTCTCGTTAAACCCACGCACTGGTTCATTAGTGCCATCTGTCAAGCAGCCTCTTCAGCAAAGATTTGTTTTCTCTGAAGAGCAGCGCCGGGCTGCTCATGCTGAACAACTGTAAAAGGGCTTCCAATAGAGTCCATATTGGGGTGCAGCAGTGGTGTTAGTGCTGACTTGCTGAGATGTTCGCATCCGTAACGATGTCCAAAAGAGAGGCTGGGAATAAATCCCCACAGACCGATGTCTGTAGAGCAGGTGGTGAGGGGGATCTTTCCTCCTGACTCACCCACCTTTGTCCAGTGCTGTGGTACATTTATACAGTAAATTTTGCTTAATGTTGCTATGTCGTTACAGCATCATCGCATACACCTGGAACTAATTTACACAGCACGATCTCAGGGTTATCAGATAATTCTTTGCACTGTGCAGGCATTTCCCCAGTTCGGGGGTCTTGGGGGTCTTTGATGAAGGCTTCTAAAGTCTTCTTCACACTTGAACTTTTCCACTTTATCTTCAGGCCATGCACAGTTATGGTGCTCTTTGGTCCATCTGGTCTTAACCGGCCTAAATTCTTTGTTTTTTGGCTAATTGGCTTTGGCTTGCCAATTTCTTGTTAGTACTGCACTTATCTACCTCTAAAACTATACACCTGGTAAGTTGGTTTGGTTTGTTTTCCTCTCTCTTTTTGTCTATTCCACATTTAAGCAGCTAGTTAACTATATACCAGCCATTACATTGCATAAAAAGTTATTAATATTAGATTATATGGGTATCAACAGTCATGATTCAGGTTATATAAGCATCAGGTTATAGGTGTACAAGTTATGATTCAGGCTACATAAGTAAAAGCTGTGATTCAGGCTATATAAGTAGAGAAGGCTGTGCTTCAGGTTATCTTGATAAAAAGTCATTATTTAGGTTATACTGATATTAGGTTACATAGATTTATAACCCAAGCTAGATAAGCACTTTGTAACTTTGACTTTTATAAATCCGCGGCCGTAATCGATGGGAGCTGCATGGCTCAACGTCTTGGCAAATGGGTGCTGTGCTTCGACCAGGAGGGAGAAAATTTAAAACCCCAGCAAAAACCTGATGAACCTTCTTAAACGTATCGAGCTGGCACGTGGCATGTTTCTGTTTAGCTGTTTTGAGGGCAGCACCCGTCACTTCCCCTAATGCCTGCTGCCTCGGTGGGGTGGCGGAGTGTGGAAAGCAGCGTTTGATCGAGGACTTTTATTAAACCCTGTTCCCACTTGAACCCCAGCAGCCTCTGGATTCTACCAAGCATGGAATTCCCCTTCACAAATCTCCCCTTAATCCATTCCTCCCCTTTCCTGGTGTTGTATAGGGTCGGTTGGAGGGAGTGTTGGACGAAGACACCGCCGCTGAGGGACTCCACACCTTGGGCTACTCGGCCCCTGGGACTGAATATGTTTATCTTCATCTGACGCTTCCAGTAAGTACAAGCAAAAAAAAAACCCCATCAGTTCAAGGTGTTTCCCTGCACAAATATTTCCTTTTCTTAACAGCAAATAGTTAGCCTAGTAAAAAAAAAAAAAAAGTCACAAGAAAGATTTTTGTCTCTGCCTGCCAATGCTGTTTCATGTACGGGGTTTTTGATCAGACTCAGAGCGGAGGAGATTTTTTTGGGTTTTTTTTTTCCTGTAGTAGCAACAGCAGGAAGGTTTTTCCTTATCCAGGTGTGAAAATGTTTCTTCCTGCTTCAGTCAGCTGGAGGAAAAAAGCAGAGGAATGTGTGAAACACCTGAAAATGCTGCGTTCAGGAAGTTAAAATGGTTGTGTCTTCTCAAAGATCTCTGCTGCCCCTCCCTTTTCTGTGCAGCTTTGTTTCCCTGGCGTTTTTCCTGACTGCAGCTCTCTTTTTGTTGTTTCCAAGTCCTCCTTTTGACCTTTTCTCCATTGCTGGCTGCTCTAACATCACTTTCTGTAGATGTCACCCTGTCTGGAGGGACCTCGGGACACCTCTCCGATGTCTCCTGCTCCTGTGCAAGCTGAGTTTACAGAACCAGTTATTAAAATGATTATTAAAATCCTCTTCCTTTTCCTTTTTCCAGGGTCGTGAGTTGAGTGACATCAGCATTCTCTCTGGATACATTCACCTACAGAAAATGGAGCTTTCCTCCAATAAAATTAATGGTATGGAGTAAATACACTGCAAGTTCTTGGGTTGTGAAATCATTTCAGATGAGAAAGGCACTGGAGCATGGAGCTTTAGTGTCACAAAGCCTGGCTGACATTTTAATGGTGTAAAATATTCCAGCTCCACAGAACCAGGCTTGATCTCCTCGGAAATATCCATGGCCCATTAAGACCAGCATATGTTTATCAGTGGCAACATGGAGCTTAAACTCTCAGTTTATTACCCAGAGATAAAATCCCAGCAAATATGTCAAGGTTGAGGCAGAGATTTGACAGAATATTTTAAGTTATGCCTGGTATGGTTTTCCCAGCCTTAAGTTTTCCCTCGTCAAGGGTGACAAAAGGGAAAAAAATTACATTGTTTACTTTTAGAAAGGTGACAAATGGAGACTGGGATAAACTCCATCAGCTGCTCCTTCTCTCTGTGTCTTTTTTTTTTTTTAAGTTAACATCAAGTGGAAGAAGCTGTAGTGGGACAGCCACATCATTTCTTTCGAGTTCCTTTCACTTGAGGTGCTGGAGTCCAATAATAGCAGCACTTTTGTAAAGCAGCTCCTCTCCCTGCTCATTTTAATAAGAGGTTTTTTTTCTGTGGAGGCCAGATATGAACAGAGCAGGCACTTTTCCATAGCAACCACTCATTTACTCTTCAGCTGTGGCCTAAATACTTTTCTCCAGTAATTGATAACTCAGGACAGAGTGAATCTGTCATTCTAGAGGTGGATAGAATATAAAAATATATTCTTGCTTATAGGCAAATCAATTGACATGATGAAAATTAAATGTAGAACCTGGATATTTATTCTTTGTGGTGTATAAACCATTTTTTTTCCTCTAGGAGAAGGAGTTAATAGATCTGATTTCTGCATTTTGGGCATCACTTTCTGAATGTGCAGCTACAAATTGATTCTTAATTGCTCCAGGATGTAATTATCCCATTTTGCCATGATGATCTCTGCATTCAGGCACAGGATTTGACATTTTGTTTCATTTCTAGATCTTTCCTGTATCAGTCACATGCCTTACTTAATGGAGCTGAATGCTTCCAAAAATGAACTGACCACATATTTCAATTTTAAACCACCTAAAAACCTCAGGGTAAGTCTGCAAAAAAAAAAAAAAAAATTTAAGGTTTAAATTCAAAGAGATTTTCTGAATCTAAGTTAGATGTTGTGTTTGGGCACAGGCAAAAGTCAATTTTTATTCCTCCTTCTTCTTCTTTCTTACCTCAGTTCACATTTTAACAGCTTTTCCCACTGTTCGGCTCTGTCTTTTATTTATGCCTTTTATTTATATTTATGTGGATATTTCTGTGTATTTGATTTATGTTTCTTTATATGGATTTTATTTATGTCTTTTATTTTCTTCCACACTGAACCCCTGTGTGCAACACACAGCGAACTCCCAGCCACAGGAAGTGCTGAAGAAATAACCCCAAACTCCTCTCTTTTTTTTTGCCTTTTAGGAAGTAGATTTTTCACACAATCGAATCCCAAAAATGCAAGATTTAGCAGCATACCACTCACTCACTAAACTCCTGCTGGATTGTATCCTTTGGGGAATCTTGAATGGGAGAAAAGTTGCTTTTTTTTCTTTGCTATTTCTTCACATGAAAACCTCTTTTCTTTGTATTTTCCCTTTCATGTCAGTTTTGTCCTTAGAACTGAGATTAAATTGTAATTCTGAGACTGATCTTAATTTACTTAAGCATTCAAAGTGGGCACATTTGGGCAGATTTTCCTGCTAGAGGAACAAAAAAACCTCCTTTTTGTGTCATGGAAAAGTAAAAGGGGAGATGTCCCACAGTCTCTGCATGGCAGAGGTAAGAAATTACATTAGAAAAAGATTTTTAAATACCAGAGCTTAACAAGGAATCACCTTGGAACACTTAAATAAAACAGGAATTTGTTGTTTCATCTTAGGCCCAGCTAATTATGCAGGACAAGGCTGTTTCACTGCAAAGAATTTTGAAGTAAAGGAGAACTTCCTGGAGTTTTTGAGGGAAGCACACGGAGCAAAGGTTGTTCTGCTCCCCACTTCCTCCCTCATCCCAATTTCTGGAATTAGAAGCGCTTTTCTGGCAGAAATCTGCTAAACAGGAACCTGTAAATTGATGTTTCAGAGCTGTTTTCCCAAGGCTTCCCTAAAGATTCCTTCCTGGAGCTTCACGTTGCCCTGCTGCCTTCAAATTGCATCCTGAGAGCTCTCGAACTTTTCCTTTTTTTCTTCAGGAATTGCATCCTGATTCTCTGCTCCCTGAAAAGGAGGAGACAGGAGTAATTTTCTGTCTCTTGCCCATTACCAGCTGATATTAATCCAATGCCTGTTCCACAGGGGAGCAGAAAAAGCATTTGCAGGGCACTCAGGTGACGTTATTCCCGAGTTACGAAGGGTGCAGGTGACACAAATCCTGTCACAAAATGGCATCGAGCTGCTCTCCTTTTTGCAATTCTAATTTTCCATCACAGAGCAAAAACCCTCCAGCAAAATGAAAAAGGAGGGGGGAAAAAAGAAAAGATCAGAGATTTGTATTGTGGGTCTGATCTGTAGGGTTTGATTTGGTTTCGTGCAGCTGCCTTGAATTTCTTCATTTGTCAAGGAAGGTGGTGCTGAAATGGGGACAAAAGTGTTTTCATGGCCACAGAAGAAGCCCCTGAGACAGAGGAGGATGAGGGCAGGATTGGAAATGCAGAATTCAGAACAGCAAAGTGGCACCAATCCGTGTCAAACACTCCTCACCAAAGACCTGGCAGACAGAACAATCGCATTTTTAATCCTAGATGAAAAAAAATACTCTCTGAGATACCCTGCAGAAGCAGAAGTGTTTGGCTTGCATTCACACTGACAGTAATTAAGCTTTTCTTACCATTTTTAAGTGAATTATGATGCAGATGATAAAGTCATTATCGCCTTTTGTGTGCACACACGAGCACACCTGACAGGTTTATGTAGGATTTGTAAAGGTTTATAAAGGAATTGTCTGGGAGGAACTGCCCAAACCAGAAAGAGACACAACTTGGACAAAAATATGTGACAATGTAAGATGAAAGTACGTGACAAAGCTTTCTATTGAATCATTAAGAGGCTAAAATTGATTGTATTATTATTCAGCACTGAGCAATTTGCTGCCTCATGTCGATGCTTGTGGCTTAAACTGTAATTTTTCCTTGTTCAAACTTTTACCTATTCTTGCCTAACTCCAATCACAAAAGAGTCCTCTCCCTGAAGCAGAGTTTCATCTAATTTTGGGCAGATCCAGAGTCAGGTTCCTCTCACTTCGTCCATTTAAAGGAGAAATTTGAGACGGATTTGTTGTCCAAGGTGCTTTGTTTAAGGAATTTGGGGAGTTCTGTTAATGCTGAAGTTTGCTGAGAGGAATCCTAACTACTGGTACTGCTGCTTTTAACTGTAATGTTAATTTAAAAGACACTTTTTCCTCTCAGGACAGATGGCCAGGGTAGAGAAGGTATAATTTAGAGTGAAATAACCCCATAAAGTATCACTGGTTGGTATGACTTGAATAATTTGGGCAGGATGCTCAGAGCAGTGGGATTTAAAATTCCTGACGGTGAAGCTTTTGCTGCCCACACCATAAAATTGGACTCCAGTTGCTAATTTACCACCTAATTACTGCTCAGGTTTTGTGTCCAGGTCTTTTTTTTTCCTGAAAGCTCTGCATAGATAACGAGATTGAGGAGATCCGAGGGCTGGAGAAGTGTCACAGCCTGACCCAGCTGGGTTTGTCCCACAACAGACTCACTGCCATCAGGGGCCTGGAGAATTTGCCTATCAGAATCCTCAGTCTGGTAAGAAAGAAAGAATTCTGATGGTTTTCCTGCCTGTCTCTTACCAATATATCAATACCTTAATAAATATGAAGATTATCACATAATTTTTCAGAGATATTTGCAATACTGTACTTTTTTTTCTAATTAATACTACAAAATTTTGCACAGAAACACAACTCAAACCTGTTTTTAATGCAATCCAGCTGCTCTAGAAACAACAGGCTGCTTTTAACAGCTTTTACTTTGTAATAAGAAGTTAAAAATATTTAATGGGACTTTAAAAAAAAGTCCCAGAAAACCTCATAGCTCTATTTGGCTGCATTAGTTTTAAGCACCCACATAAATATTTGAAGTGAATGAATCCCTTATCAGGAATAGAAATATTCTTTTCTAATCCTTTAAAAAAAATTTAAAGGTTTTTCTTCTGTTCTGTAGGAATGGGTATGGAAAACACTGACTCAGATTGGCCCTTGGCTGCTTCAATATTCAGGGGAGGTGTTGACATTTCGCATGTTTTGAATAATATATTCAAAGAGTGTTAATATAATTATGTTTCACATCTGTAATACCTCCAGGAGCTCGCAGTGATTCCCTCAGCAGCGATAAAATGGAATTTGGTCTCATTTTTACTGGAGAAGATTAATTCAGATTGGCCAAATCCCATCTAAATGTTCTGAAAGGAGCTTCTAGGAGTGTGAGGATCTTTTCTCTAAATACTTTGAAGCTCTTTTCTCTAAAAAATTTGAGCCACAGCAATTCCTTCAAGCATTGTGTGCCGAGATTTCCTGGTTTGTTGAAAGGCCTAATGGGAATTTCCTTGGGAATCTGCTCTGTCCAGTGTTGGGAGGTTGTGTTAACAACTAAACCTTATGGATGTCCCTCAGTTTGGTTTTTAGGTGCTGGTATCATTACTGATAACACTGCTTGTCTCTTTTCATTAGCCAAGGAGAGAGTCATGTGGAAGTTATGGAAACAGGCAGATTTTAGTGGAGCATTTTCTTTGGCTAATTAGAATAAAAGGCAGGTTTGGGGTTTTTTTTTTTTAATTTTTATCCTCTCTCTTCCCAGTGATTCAGCTTTCTCTTCCATTTTCCCTTGAGCTTTTTAGGTTGAAAGTTTGGGAGGAGGACTTCAAAACCTGTAAATTCTGCCTTGCTCTACCAAAAACCCTTTATTCCGCTCAGGTTTGCAAGGAAAAAAATAAAATAAGAAGCACAGCTAGAATGAACTGGACTCTTGGGAATTTTCTGCTTGGAAAAAAAAAAAAAAGAAAGGATCTATGCCCAAATCCCTTTTGTTCCCAGAATTTTCTGGGCACCTCTGGCCCAGCATTTTGCAACTCCGGCTCCGAGTGTATCTGATTAACCAGAGGTCTAACAAAGCTCAGGAGCAGAGAGGGAGCCTCCATGCTATTAATAACCTAATTAAACATTTAAAAGTCAGGAAAAATGTCAAGGACAGACAACTGGATTAACATTAGAGGCAGCTGGCTTGTTTATTTCAACAGTTCCTAAATATTTATTAATAGGAGATGAGGCTTCCGAGCTTTTAGCACAAGGTGAGGCTGATGGCAAAATAAAACTTTGCAAGGTTATGGAGAAAGAATCCTGTGGAGAGGCCATCTGGGAACGTGTGGGAATCACTGGGACAGGGAGGAGCAGGGAATTGCTGTCCCTGCTTGGAGTTTGTGGCAGAAATGAGGCTCTGATTGGTGAGGCCCTGAGAAATGAAACCATCCTGAGGCCAGTGAGAAATCAGGGCCTCATTTGAAAGAACCCTGAGAGTTGGTTATGGGTTCTCAAAAGTTTGGGTCATCTCACGTGTGAAAGTCTGGAAGAACTTACAGGAAAGAAGGGGGTTTTTTAATTATTATTTTTTAATCATTTCTGTGCTGTCACTGACGGTGAATAAAGCCTTCACTTAATGTGCATTAATAGGAACTTATGTATTCCAGAGAGATTTTTGTATCTTATCAGGGAATCATTGAATCATGAAAGGTTTGGGTTGGAAGGGACCTTAAAATCACCCAGTTACAACTTCAACACCTCCCACTATCCCAGGCAGCTCCAAGCCCCAATGTCCAGCCTGACTTTGGACACTTCCAGGGATCCAGGGGCAGCCACAGCTGCTCTGGGAATTCCAGCCCAGCCCCTCCCCACCCTCCCAGCCAGCAATTCCTTCCCAAGATCCCACCCCAATCTCCCCTTTCCCAGTGGGAAGCCATTCCCTGGCTCCTGTCCCTCCAGGCCTTGGCCCCAGTCCCTCTGCAGCTCTCCTGGAGCCCTTTTAGGCCCTGGAATGTGCTGGAAGCTCTCCCTGGATCCTTCTCTTCTCCAGGTGAACAACCCCAACTCTCAGCCTGTCTCCTCTATATCCTACCTTAATTTTTTTCATTATTTATTCTGCAATCACTAGTGTAAATAGAGCCATGATTGCAGAGGGAAATTCAATGTATTTATGTATATATATTCCATAATTTTCCGTGCGTCTCTGCGTTCTAAATTTTGAGTTGGATGGTGACAGGAGTGTTCTTGGGGCCAGTATCAGCTTTTAAAAAATGTTAGAGCTCTTTTTATTGCTGTTGTCTCTTCAAGGTGAGTTGGAGATAAGCTGATCAGCAGAGAGTTGATTCCTTTTTCCAGGAGCTGGAACGTGTCACATCAGGATGTGCATGAGGCTAAATGCATAAAGGCCTGTTTGTGACAGGATTCTCCGTGACAAAGAATCCTCCAATCCAACAAATGACTCTTTTTTTTTTCCCCCTCAGGAATGTTGTTATCCATTGAGTTTTACCTGCAGTTTCTCTGCTTCCATTTTTTCCCTTAGAGCTTTAACCAGATTGAGAAGGTGACTGGGCTGAAGAGCTTGAAAACCCTGCAGAAGGTGGATCTGTCCTGCAATAAAATAAACAGTCTGCAAGGCTTGGAGGAACATGATCTCCTAGAGGTGATCAACCTGGAGGATAACCAGGTACCACGCTCCAGGCTGAGCTCAGCTTCTCCTAACAACGCATAATATTTTAATTTTTTAAAACTCAATTCCTTGAAGGGACCCAAAAAAATCATCCAGCCCTGAAAGAAATGAATATTAGAAAAGATCTTTTCCTTTGGTATTTCCCATGTTGATTCCTGGTGTCCTCTCAGCCCTTTTTTAATATCTTGGGTGGGTTTATCTTCACTCAGGTGTCCCTTTAGTGCTCTCACACATCAAGAACTCGCAGTGCTCCCCTGGCTGGATCAGACAGGGATGAGTTTGCAGCTTTTCCAGCTTGATTATTCCAGAGGATCTTTACTTACACCACAGCTCTGCTGCTGCCAGCCCTCAGGGGGGGTTCTTAATATCTCTCAGCCCAATTTTATGGCCACAGATTCTTCTGAGCTCTCAGCTGGAAACTCCCTGGAAGGCAGAACTGCAAGAACTCCCTTAAAAAGCGGCTTTTGTCGTGCAGCACAATTTTCTGTACTGGAAGTACAATGGCACCATCCAACTCATTTGAATTTTGAATGCCAAGCCAAATATCCACAATAATTTCGATATTGATCTTCCAGCGTCCTTAACTGAAAAAAAAAAACAACCCATCAATTCATGAATCACTTTGACATCAAAGACAGATCTGTGAGGAGAAAAAAAAAAAAAAGAAGTGCAGGAAAATAAAAATATAAAGCAGCAGTGGAACATTTTCTGTCATTTTTCCCCACTCACAAGACAGATTTAGAGGATTTAATTCAAGTCACTGGGGTTTCTTTTTCTCCCTGTGTTTAGGTTGACATTTAAAGGTACCTCAATTGCAGCAGACAGGAAACTCTCTAATTATTAACATTAATAACACCACTTCCATTGCCTTATTTATTTTCCACTGTTCTTTAACAGCACATAAAAACCTCTTAATTTTACCTCATCAAAACTTGCCTCTTTGAACGACGTTATTGCAACTGAGTCACCCTTTTCTGAACATTGCCTTCTGAAGAATAATTTAAAGGGGAGTTTTAATTAATTAAAATATGGAGTTACTTCAGCTCAGAACCTCTCAGAATGATCTTAAATTCTTGGTTTTTCAAAAATGGGCACAGTAAGTTTATCTGCAAACCAAGCCTCTTGTAAACATTCCGTGATTTTCAACTGTTGATGGCTGGAATTCTGGGATTTATTTAAGAAATCCACTCAAATCACATTTAACTTGGTCAAACGTGTCCTGGGTGGGCTTCTTGTTATCTCAAAGTGAGTAGTGGGTTGGCTGTGGTTGAGGTTTATGGTTTTAGACACTTTAGACACAAGGATTGAGTACGAATTAGGGAGAATCCGAAGTGGTTTAGGTTCAGTTGGGCTTTCAGTGTTTAAAAGGGGCTATAAAGGAGATGGAGAGGGACTTTTTACATGGAAAAACACAGACAGGAGAAAAGGGTTTTACACTAAAAGAGGAGGGATTTAGATTTTATTAGGGAGGAATTGCTGGCTGGGAGGGTGGGGAGGGGCTGGAATGGAATTCCCAGAGCAGCTGGGGCTGCCCCTGGATCCCTGGCAGTGCCCAAGGCCAGGCTGGACGCTGGGGCTTGGAGCAGCCTGGGACAGTGGAGGTGGCACTGGATGGGTTTGAAGGTCCTTCCAACCCAACCCATTCCAGGATGATTCTCAGATTCCATCTTTCAGCAGTGAAAGAAAACCAGGCTTGTTTGGGGCACAAAAACCTTGAGTAAACCCAAAAACTGAGTGCCCAGCTTTCCTTTGTGCACAGATGAGACCACAAATGTACCCCTTTTTCTTCTTTTTTTCTCTACATCCCAAGTTCTTTTACTCAGAGTTTGAATTGAGACGCAGGAGATCGATGATTCTTGTTGGGACTTAGTTGTTGATGATATCAGTAGCACAGCTGCACAGAGTGTGCCTCTTTGTTAGAAGGGTGGGAAACGGCTGTGAGTTTTACTTTTCCAAGCTTTTTAAAGTCTAAACTAACCAATTATATGTTTTTACTTACAACCCAGATACTAACTTTTCATGTTCTGCAGCGCAGAACTTTTGACCCAATGATAGAACATTCAGGTTGGTGAAGAAGGAGAAGAAAGAGGACACAAATCCACACCCAAACCCCTCCATTTTGTAACCTATTCTTACTATATCCCCTAAACATAATTTTCTACATTTCTACGTATTTTTACCCTGTGACATAACTTTTAATTCCACAGCAACTACCTCAGTGTTAGCACACAATTTAGGAAACTTTTCCCAGGGTTTTGGATCGAATGCAGTGTGCTTCTGAGGATCACTGCCTCTCAGCACTGAAAGGCTGAAACCCTCAGCAGCCAGGGTTCCAACACAAATAGACTGGACCCTCCAGACCCCCTGATTTATCCCTCTGGATACATCCAAGGACAAAAATCCGGGTCCTTCTTAGCCAAGTGCTGCAAGTTCTGTAGGATGAACTTGAACTTCAGTGAAAAGAAACTCATAGAAGGGTTTTTTTTTTTTTTGTAACTACTCAGCCAGAGCACGAATTTAACTGCAGAATTGCCTCACTTAAGCACATCAGCACATAAAAGCCAAATGTGTTAGGGCTTGACATTTGAAAGAACTGGAAAAACGCAGGTGCTTGGAAATTGCTGTGTGCATTATCCTGCTGCTCCAGCTCCCAGCCAAGTTGTCTTCTTTTGTGCCTGGAAGTGCCTCATTGAGTGCAGTTAACTTGTAAACCCCTTTTGTGACTTGTAATGATTTTTTTTTAGTGCCCACATTTGAAGAGCAGGGATTAAAATACTTTCTTTATGCTCTGTTTCTGTCCTTGATCAGGTGGCTGAGCTGAGTGAGCTTAAATGGATTGGAGATCTGCCTCTCCTCAGAGTTTTAAATCTTCTAAAAAACCCTCTACAGGTAAGCAAGAACCAAAAATGAGAACCTAAACGTGATGGTTTGGAGCACACCAGAATCCTTTCAGCCTCAGTTTCTGTCTCTAGAAGTGGACAGGTCATTTGTCCTGAGGGATCAAAGATAATTCTATCCCGACTCATGTGATTTCCAAATTTTGTATGAATTTTACAGTCATTTCTGATGGCAGAAAGAAGGAAAAATATTAAGACTTTAATTTTTTCTTGTAATTGCCGGGTTTTTATTGGTTTTTATGAGACTGGTCTGACATGGCACACAATGAAATTAGCAGGGAAAAGTACCTGAAATAAACTTCTCCTGGATTTCCATAATCTGAAAGGCTTCTCCTGCTTAGATGTCCTTCTCCTAAGCAAAGTCTGATCATATCCCTTTTTAAATTCCCATCTTGGCCTTGTGAATATTGTGGTTACAAACTTTTGAACAACTCAGCTCCCACTGAGCTTTTGAAGGGTCAGTTTGGGCAGTGTTTTGACACCCTTCAAGGTAAAAAACTTTTATATTGCAATTTAATTTCAACCAATTGGAATGAAATGCTGGCTGGGTGAAATTAAGGATTTTTTGTCAAAATGGAAACTTTGTCCCTCAGGAACAAGGAGAGTATTGGCTCTTGGCGATTTTCACGTTGCTCCAAATCACAGAGCTGGATCTCAAGAAGGTTTCAGTGGAAGAAAAGGTAAGAAAACATCATTTCATCGTGGAATTTTTCTAAATAAAGAAGATAAAATCTGTGTTTGCAATTGCAGGAAACCTCCTCCCCCAAAACCTGCCTTACAGAAATTCTGTTGGATTAGAAACCTTCCCCTGTTGTGGTGCCTTAAGTGGAATTTGGTTGCTGCATGTCCTGTGTGGGCCCAAGCCATGCTGGAACTGCTGTATTTCAGGGAATTATCCTTTCCAAATGATCCTTTCAGGAAACCCATCACTCCCAACTTTATCTGTATAAATTTTGGAGCTCTTTAGTGCCAGGCTCTCTTCCATCCTGAACACACAGACAACGATACCAGTGTAATTTACCCCAACTACCCAAGGTATTGATCTTATTCTTTGTCTTGTGTGCCAACCTATTTTCCTCTCAATATAATTTTGAATATACTAATGAGATTTTTCCTTCTCTATGGACTGTAAAAGTAAACCTGAGTGACTGGTTTAGACCAGCATTTCACTTCTGAGTGAAACTATCTATTTCACAAAGTCCTCTCCTCATGTGATTTTAGGATGCCTCCTCTAGGCTCAGGAACTCTCTTGCCAAACAATTTGGAGGCACCAGCTCTTCTGTCTCACTGACACCAAATGGATGTGCAGGGATGTGGGTTGGGTCAGGAGTGTAGTTTGGAAGTGGAATTCCTACTTGTCCAACTCGCCACGTTTGATTCTCACCATGGAATAGTCTTGCAATAAAAGAACTGAACTTCCTCCAGGGTACCCTTGAGCAGCTGATGTGCCCCAGGATGCACCCACCGTGCTCCCAGCCACTAATTCAGAGCAAAGGACCACATCAGAGCTAAAACGAGTTCCCTCCTCCTACTTTCCCCCTGAAAAGTGGGGACATGGAGCTCTGAGTACGGAATGTTTCCCTGTTTCACCGTGCTGCTGGCTAATACAGGCATGGCTGCCACACAACCATAGAATTCTAGGCTGGAAAGGACCTCATGGTTTATCTGGTCCAGCCTTTTTTTGGGAAAAGCACAAGATGGTCCAGCCAAATCCTACAAGTGACCAACATTAGGGAATCCACCATTTCCCTGGGGAGATTATCATGGAATCCAGAATGATGTGGGTTGGAAGGGACCTTAAAGCCCATCCAGTGCCACCCCTGCCATGGGCAGGGACACCTTCCACTGTCCCAGGGTGTTCCAAGTCCCATCCAACCTATTCCTGATTATTCCAATGGCTGATTGGTCTCACTGTGAAAACTTTATATCCCATTGGAATTGTCTGGGTCATTCTTAACCTATTTCTGAGTGTGTAGCATTAATAACCCCCAAAATGCACAACTCATTAGTGGTCAGCAGAGCTTCCAACAGAATGGATGGAGGGAATCCTTGGAGTCTGAGTGCTCTCCCTCCCAGGAAAGACAGGAAGGCATTGTCAGGAGTTTGCTCACTTTGTTAATGCCCGTTCTGTTCCTTTTCCGATGAATAAACGAGTGGCTTCAGTCCCCAAGGGTTTGAGTTTGGCACCTTCCACCAGCGCTGAGAGGATGCAAATTAATGGATAATTAAAACCTAAGCGAAATTGCTTCGCATCCTATGTGGCATCCTGTTTTCTTCCTGGGAAAAGGTTGAATATATTAAACATGGTGAGCAGTGTCTGGCTGCCTTCCATCCACCTCTCAAATCATCCTTCAATCCCTTCAAAAGATTTCTGCTCCCAGCCAAGCCCAGCACAAAGCCTGACCCTCAGAAACACAAAGCCATCGTTATTGCTGGTGATCTGCCAAGCCTTTTGCAGCTGGAGACAGTTCCATCACTTCTCCCCTTCCTTTTTTCCCCCTAAACTGTGGGAACAGGTCGCTGCCGTGAACAGATGGGACCCTCCTCCAGAAGTTGTGGCTGCCGAAGATCACAGGATTCATGTTTTGTCCAACATTCTGCAGCCCCAGAGAGTCCTGGACAGGTGAGTTCATTTCACAGCTGCTCCTGACGGTGGCACTCAAGTAAAACAGAATATTGTCCCATTCAGAGGGACTTTTTTTTTTTTTTTTCCCAAGGAGAACTCCTGCAGGATTCTGTCAGCAGCCTGGAAATGAGGCAAATCTGATTTGGTTCACATTGATTATGAAATGAAGCTCGTCATTCACCTCTAAAGTCTGAGACAGATTGTCCACGGCTCCACTCCCTTTCCCCAATCTGTTGGAGCAGATGGTCATTTGCACCACAAATGAGTGATGCAAAATTCCTCTCCCTATCCAAAGGCACCGGAAAAATCCCTGGAGGCAGCAGAGAGCTGGAAAACTTCTCCTTCCCATTCTGCTGATGCCTCCTCTCCCCCTTGCTGGAATCCTGGTGGGATAAAATGATTTTATTTGGGGGTTTTGGGGCACATTTCATATTCATAAGGGGAAATTTCCGAGTTTTACTGGAAGGAGGAGATGATGCCAACTTCCATTAAAAGCATGGAAGGGAGAGGCAGGTGGATGCTCTTTTCCCAGTGTCACCATTCCCGTGCCAGGTGACTTCTCCCAGTCTCGTTTCTCCTCTGAAAAATGGGATTTTTGCTGCTCTGCAGTTGTGTTGAGATAATTGAGGAAATCTTGGAAAATTCCTTGATGGAATACACTATAAATATATGTGGATTATTATTGTGTTGGCTGCAGTGGGCACTGAGATCAACCTTTGTGCCCCACACCCCGCTTTGGTGCTGAATGAATTCAGAACTCAGTAACCTGATTGAAGATCCAGGATTTAGTAACTCAGAAATGTGTATTTTTTATTGTGACTCTATTTTCTGGAATCATCCACAAAAAACCAGGAGCCTTTCCAGTGGTGACGACAGCTCTGGGAATTCTTAACAGCCTATTAAAAACAAAACCCCAAAGATTAATTTATTTATTTTTGCAAGGGTGGAGATTCCTTAAAATAAAACACAAAATTGGCTTATTTTTCTTTAACAAAAACCAAACAAACCCTAAAGGCATGGATTCTTTCCAGGGCTGTGTTTAAATATTTGCTCAGTGGATGTTGGATGTGTGTCCTCGTTGCCTGAAAGGAGGAATTCTGCCTCGTGCCAGAGGAGCTGTGCACACAAACACAAAAACATCAGCCCAGCCTTTGTGGGACTGCCCCAAAAATCCTTAACGATGCCTCCAACGCTGGCCCGTGCTCAGCTGGAAAGCACTCAAGAGTCATTAATGAAATCTCCCTAATGATGATGCATTAGTGCCTTTTCCACCCCTAAAATGCTTTTTTTTTTTTTTGGAACCAGATTGGGGGAGTTCATTTGCATCTCTCTTTCTCCATGAGGTGATAATTAATTCTGGCTTAGTGATATCTTTATTATCCCAAACAAAACCCAAAAACAAAGCAAAAGGTTCTACTGTTGCCTGGCCTGCAGGCACAAAACATTGAATTTCCAATTCTTTTCTTCTCTGTCTCTTTGTGATTTTCTCTTTAATTATGTGGTAACACACCAGTGAATATTATGGGTATTTTCTCCTCCCAGAAATGCAGGTGACATTTGAAAATGTTGCTCAGAGTGACAACAGCTACAATTTAATAGCGGAGGCTTCTCCAGGCTGTTGGGCCAGGACAGGAGGATTTTTGGAGCCTGTCGAGGGTGAATCCATTCAGAGAAGAACCAGAGCGTGATTCTTTTTGACAATTAAAATAATTAAGCATTGGAACAATTTGCCAAGAGTTCTCCACAAGTGGAAGGTCTTTAATTAAAATATGATTGAATGGAACCCCAGGTATGAGGCTGGAAACAGGAACTGACTTGAGGAATTCCTGTCGCCAGCGGGATGAGGGGAGGATGATTTAGATCATCAGAATAGTCCCTTTTGGCCTTAAAATTTATTAATTTCTCACAGCAATGCCCACAAAGAGAAAGAAAGTTGAAAACGAACCCAAAACTCTTTTCCAGAATCTTCTTTCAAGCTCTAGGAACCCCCAAACTTTTAGTTTTGAGAACCAAGAAGTGATGATATCATGGAAGACAGGATTATGGGAATGTTCTCCCTGATCTCCTGATAAAATCGTAAATCCCAGGAATCTGAGGACCTGGGGAATTCGAGCAGTGGGAATTTATTCAAGGGGATTTGAATTTTGAGTGTGATCTTGTCGAGGGATGATGATTTATTGGGACATTATTGGGTGGAACACTTCCTCGTGGAAGGAAAGATGCCAGAGGAATTCTGCATTTTCCAAGCCTGTAACAGCTTCTGTGCAGGGAGAAGGAGAAAATTCCTTATTATAAGGACTGAGGAGGCCCTGGCACAGGATTCCCAGAGAATTCCCCATCCCTGGAAGTGTCCAAGGCCAGGCTGGACAGGGCTTGGAGCAACCTGGGATGGCGGAAGGTGTTGTGAAGGTTCGGAAGGAGATGGGCTTTGAATTCCCTTCCAACCCAACCCATTCCATGATTTTATGTGGTGAACAAAGGTTCTGCCTTCCCAGCCCTGCCCTGCCATGATTATTCCCGAAGGGAATGAACTTGAGCAGGAAAAAACCCTTTCTGCAACATCCTGATCAATTTTGAACCCTACTCACTTCAGCTTTCTTCCCACCTCTGAAATGGTTCTTTTATATTTTTTTTAATTTTTAAAATGCATTTATTTTTTTAGATTTTTTAAAATGTGTTTTTACCTTCTGCAGGATTTTAAGGCATTGTGCTGATGAGCTTTTTGTGCTAATTATGTCCATGTGGCCTGCTGGGTAACAGAGCTGCTTTGCTGCTCCTAAAATAGGAGGAAAGCCATGACTTGGGAATTCTTTTCCTCTCTGTTTGTATGGGAATGTTGTCCTTACTTCTTACAGAATGAGTTATTTGTGAGAGGAATGGTGAAAGAAATGTATTCTCTTTTCAGGTGTCTGTTTTAAATCCCATTAAATGGACAAAGAGGCAGTTTTCTTCCACTTCAAATTTAGTTAAAATTATTAATTAATTAAAAAATCACTGAGTTTGGAATGATTTCAGTTATTTATGACCTATTTCCAAGTGGCATAATCTTAAAATTGACTTGAGCACCCACAATTCTATTTTTAGCTGCCTAAATAAATTGCTGGATACTCAAAAGTGCAGGAATCCTCTTCATTCTCCTTATTTACAGCTGGAAGTGGAAAATCCGAGGATCTAATCCTCAGCTCAGCATGGAGAAAATGGAGAGATTTGTATTTTTGCAGCGCTTTGGGTCCTTTCATTGGGGTTTTATTTGTGTTTGGTGGAGTTTTAAGGATCTGAGTGGGGTTTTTTGTGTTGGATTGAAGAATTTTTACACTTTCACCCGGCACGGGACGTGGAAGTCAGCGAGGTCGTGCAGGAGAGTGGCAAAATCTGTAGGATTGAGTCCAGGTTTATTCCAGTTATCCTGCTCATTCAAATATTCCCATCTCTGGAAAACTCCTCAGCAAATCCCAGCCCTTTAGGAAAGGCTGGAGATCAGAGAGATTGGAGTAAAAATGGCATTATTCCTTCTGCAAAAGAGGCCTTTAATGCAGATTTTCGTGCTGTTTTTATGTTTAGAGCACCTCAAACCCAGCCCTGAGTTTTGCCTACACTGTGAACAACAGGAGATGAGTTGAAGTGGTGATAAAATCTCTGTAAAGGTTTATAAAAAGTCGCTGAAATTTGATTTTTAGGTGATTTCATGCCCTCTGGTTTTCCTTTCTTGTAGCACTTTGCCTGCTGCTGATGATCCCTACCCCATGCTGGTGTTGCTGGGCCCTCTGGTCTGTGGGAAGAGGGAACTTTCTCTCAAGATCTGCAGACAATTCAAGAATTTCTTCAGATTTGGGTAAGTTCTGCTCCCTAAATTAAAAAAAAAAAACACCAGGGGACAAAGGCTGGAATTGCTGCTGGTTTGGTTTGTGGGTTTTTTTTAAAAAAAGAAGGTAAAAACAACCAATAAATGCTCATTTTGCTGCGTTTTCTCTCTTCCCAAGGCTTGACTGCCTGAAGTCATCAGTGAGAGAAAAGCTATTGAAATTATAAAATCCTTTTCAATGGTGAACAGAAAATAGAAACAAAAACAGAAACAAAAACCAAACCAACAACAAACAAACAAAAAAAACCAAAAAAAACCCCAATGAAACAAAAAACAAAAACCATTAAAAGCCCCAAAAAGCCAAAACAACAACAAAAAAAAAACAACAAAAAATTCCAACAAAAAACAAAAAAACCCCAAAAATCCTGAAAAAAAAACCAAAAAAACCAAACCAAACAAGAAAGACCACCAAAAAACCCCACAAAAAATACCCCACAAAAACCCAAAAATGGGATATTTAGTGCTCTTTTCATTGAGCTCTTCTATCTGAGCACCTTTCAGACCCCACCACGTGCTGGGAGGACAAATCCTCTCTGTTGGAAATGCCTGGATTAGGATCCTTGGTGCTCCCTGGGGATTTAGGGGAGAGAAACTCTTCCTTTCCAAAGGAAGTTCTGGCTGGCTCAGTTCAATCCCCACCATCTGATACCTGATTTTAGGTTTGCAAGATGTTCCTTCAACCCATCCATCCCGTTTTTCCCAGTTCCTGATTTCCATAGGTCCCATAGAGCCAGCTCTGCTCTGTGTTCCCTTAATTCTCCATTTTTTAATTGCACTTTATTTTTTATTGCATTTTTTTTTGAATTCACCCATTCATTTTCTTTTCTTAAGGAAAGACCTGTTATGTGTCTGTAAAAATCCCTTTTTTCCCTTTCTTTGGAAAAAAATCCCTTTTTTCCCTCTGCTTTGAAAGGCTACTTTGGAAATGACAAAATAAATTCAGCACCAATTGAAATTTTCCAAACACTCCGTGAGGGGATTTTTTTTTAAAGCACTGCTTTTGTATTGTGTGTTTTATTTCCTACAACTTCCATGCGTGAGGGGAAGGAAAAAAATAAATAAATAAAAGAGAGACAGAATCTTAACAGAGCAGAAAATTGCAACCATAAAGCAAAGTTGTATTTTAATTGTTCGGAGGGGTGGGGGGGAGATTTCAGCGATTTTATGGCTCGCACTTCGAAATTTCAAACATTCTGCTCATTAAAAATGGATTTCATGCAAGGTACCCTGGCAGTTTGAATGTAAACATGGCCTTGCAATTAAAAAGGGGGTTGAAATGTGTGCAAGTGTTGCAAGAAACGAAGTGAAATTGGCCCCTCCAACCATCTGGCTCGTGCTCAGCAGTGACCTTTAAAGCTCGGTGTGTTTGTGTTACCTCGGAAAGAACCAGGGGGAATTTCACAGAGCCCCTGTGCAACTCGCTGCTCTCATTTGCTGAGGAAAAAGTGCCACCCTCTGACGCTGTCACTGAATTCCTCAATGGTTTCCAGCCCAGCTCCCTGGAATAAATGAGCAGAAATGGCACCAAACAAGGAAAAAAATCGGATTTCCAAACAGCCGCTGAATACTTCGGTCTCAAATTGCTGCCTGCATTAACTCGCCTGGTTTTTTGGGTTGGTTGGGGGTTTTTTTTGTGGTGGGTTTTTCGTGTTTTATCCTGGTGGGGAGCTCAGGTAGCTGAGGTTTATCCTTATGGGATAGCAGGGATTTACTTTCCCTGCCTTTTATCCCACTCATCCCCTCGGTTCCAGGATTGTTTCTCCCCTTCCCATTGGGGATGTGTTTAAAAATTGGACTTTAGAGCTCTTTCTTAACCTCACAGTTCAGCCCAACTCCCCCTCTCCTTTTACACATTTAGGATTGGACTTTATATCATCCCCAAGCTGACAGAAGTGGGGAAAAAATGGATTCATCATTTCTCAGTTCCAGGCTGCTGTGACAGCTTCAGTTCAGGCCATCCCAGGCTGGGGGGGGATTTATAGCCAAAATATCACCTTACATTTAACTTTTTTTTTTTGGTGTATTTCTGGGTTAATCTTTCAAATCTGCAGCATTTTAGGGGTGTGATTTGCACCTTTTTATATTTCTCGTATTTCTTTGCTCCTTAAAACACAATTATTTATAGTTTCCCTGCTTTCCCTTCCCATTCCTAGTCCATAGCTGCTGCTGTGATTGAAAACAGGTTATTTCTTTATTATCCCATCAATCTCCCAGGCCCTGCCACACCACCAGGACAGCTTACTTTGGGGAAGAAAACAGACTTGATTATTATTTCATTTCTCAAGAAGAATTTGACAAAATGGTGAAAGGAGTAAGTACCTGACTGCTCTCCTTGTAGCTATTTCCTGCTCCCACAATGAACTCAACTTCTCCGTCCAGGCCTGATTTATTTTAGGTTTTATATTAAGTTTGTGCCTGGGTGTGAATGTTGTAAACAACACAACATCACAGTTGTGTTGTTTAAGTTCACAGACAGAAAGCACAAATTTCTTTGTGTACTTGTGCTGTGTTTTCTGCCATAAATGAGTTTCTAGAAACCAATAAATGGGAAAAATGGTCAGGGGCGAATATTTAAATAATAGTATCATGTAGAAATAAATTCATTTTCAGACACAAATATAGTGGGGCATTTCTTGGTTTTATTTTCTCAACATTTTCCAGCAACCTTGTAGGGAACTCCTTGGAAATTGAGCAAATCCCCCCTAAAGGAGTGGAGTTTCTCTGGAGGTTTTCTGCCTCCAGCTGCTCTTTTTGATGCCTTTTGCTGCCTGCAATAAAACCTTGCCTTGAAAAGCCACAGCAGAGCCCATTATTTGTATTTACACAAAGGGGGGAGCCAGCAGAATCTGAAACAACTGATCTGGCCCTTAATGATAGCAATAATCAAGGGGTTTCATTTTAAAAGCTTTATAATAATTTTTATAATTATTATAAAATAATCTGCTTCCATCTCTCCAGGGCTGCAGTTTTCAGGTTTGAACTTCGAAATGCCTCAGCCAATTCCACATTCTCCTTGCCAGATGTGTTGCAGTCCTTCCTTTTCCATTGAATCTCCCGTTTCCCATGGCCTGGCCCTTGGAATCTCCTATTTTTTACATGGTTTGATGTAAAATCACCAGAAGGATGCCCCTGGCTTTGGATTTTCCTTTGCAGTGGGAAGGAATAACCCAGGAATGTTGTCAGCACTTTGTTCTCAGGATCCTGGAATTTGATTATCCATGAACAAGCCCAGCTCTGGGTGCCCTTCTCTGTTAATTTTGGGCTCTTGCTGCCCTCAGTAATGCTGATTTAAATGGGAAGAAACTTCGTAGGGAGAGAAAACAAAGAAATCCAGAGTGATTCACTCATTTAAGGAAGTTGTTTCCCTGGAAACATTTCCTTTGGCATTATCCTTGTTCTGAATTTCAGGGAAAGTTCCTGGCAACCTACAAATACAGTGGCCACTGCTATGGACTGGGAAGAGACACCGTGGAATCCATTGCCAGGGAGGGGCTGGCTACCTGCATCCACTTGGAAATAGAGGTGAGGATCACCTGTGCGTGACCATTTCTTCATGGGATGTGGGACAGGGTGAGAAGGAACAGCCTCAGGTTGTTCCAGGGGAGGGTCAGGTTGGATATTGAGAAAATTTTTTCCTGGAAAGGGTGGTAAAGCATTGGAACAGGCAGTGGTGGAGTCCCCATCCCTGGAAGTGTTCAAGAAACTCGAGGATGTGGCACTTGGGGATGTGGGGCAGTGGTGGCCTTGGCAGTGCTGGGGGAATGGTCTTAGAGGGCTTTTCCAACCTTGGTTTAGTCAGAAGGGTCCCTCTGTTGGTTTATTTTTTTTCTCAGTTTTAAATTTCTGGCCTATTTTTTCAACCTTCAGCAGCCTCATCTCCTCACAGCACCCCCAGCACTTCCCATTCCAGCACCCTCAGCTTTCCAGCCATGAGCTTCCCACCCATCTCCACCCTACAGCAGGACCAGTCCCACCCCTAAAAACCTGTTTCACCTTTGCTGATGAAGCCACAGAGGGTTTGTGCAGCTCTGAGGCGATATTTGGGGCAGAACTATTAAAAAACGCAATTTTTTTGAGGGGGTGCTTTTCCCTCGCTGAGATTTCTCAGGTGCACGTGCACCAGTGGAAGAATCTCAGAATCTGGGCCATGCTAGGAAACTGAGCTACAAAGTGTCAAAACCCATCTCTTGGAACCCCAAAAGCTGAAGGTTTTAGCTAATTTTCTAATTATACTTCTCATTTTTAGCTAATTTTCTAATCATGCTCCTCATTCTCTTAGATCAACCTTTACTAGCGAGGTGAGGTGACAAAAAGGAAAGACTTGCTGCGTTTCTATCCAAATTATTCCTTCAAAATGAGCTCTAGCCGGGGCAGATTCCAAAATGGGAGACTCCACAGAGTGCCTGGAATGTGGCACTGACTGAAACAACAGGGATAAAAAGAAACGCAGGAGACTGCAGTGCTAACACAGGATCCCTAAGCTGAGCACCCTGATCAAAACCTGACACTAAATGTCATGAATGACAGGACGATAATTTTGTTTGGGAAACCGGTGATCAAAAAAACCCCGATTTTCAGCTGAGTACCTTGGCGCTCACGAGGAGTTTGGGCCCAAAATAAATCCCTGCACATCCGCTGGCTTGCACGTAAATGTACAAACCACACAACAGCGGCTCCTTGCTCAAATGAGCAACAATTTAGTGCTGCAATGCAGCTTTTAAGTGCCTGTGGCTCAGCTGATATTAAAGAGCAAATTAATAACTTCATCTCTGGGTAGCTCCATCTCCTTTTTCCCCTCAGTTTTGACAGAACTGTGAATCACCCTCAGTCTCCACTGATAGGCACAGGGTGTGTTCGTTGTCTTGCCAGGCAGCCCTTAAATTTACAAGGCAAGAAAAATAGGAGATTAAATATGATGGACTGGGGTGCCTTTTCAAGCTGTCAATTCCTCGCCCAAGCAGATGTGTTATCAAATAATTTAGGAGAAGGAACTTAATGGAACGTGGTGTTTATTCATGAGGAGCTTAACCCAGCTCTACAGGCACCGACCGTAACTTTTCCTGGGAATTACCAAAGCTGCTCTCGTGGACAGGCAGCTAAAACCCCTTTGTCACGGAAGTTTTTAGATCACACAGGAATTATGCAGAGTTTTGTATCGCTGAGGGCTCTGAGAAACAATAATGGTGAGTTATGGGTGGGGGTAGAAGGTGCCAAGTCCATTATCTGCTGCAGGGCTCGTAACAAAAGTGATTTAGCACTATTAAAAGGAATTTTAATTGTGGGCCGTGGGCTGAGACTGAAAATTTAGAGCTGTTCGTTGCCTTTAATCTAGAGTATGTCGGGCTCATAAAGGAGACTGACACCAATTTTAAAAGTTAAAATCTTGCTGAGCCTACACTTGGAGTCAGAGAGGCTGCTACGAGTCTGACCCTCACTTCCGTGTTGGATTAAACGTTTGCAGTGCTTCCCCTTGGCTCTTGGAGCCACCAATGCCTGCAGAGCAACTTCCAACCAATAATTTGGGATAAACACAGAGAAAAAACTCAGCTGCAAGTTCAACAAACGCTCGGTTTCACGAGAACCCCTTGGTTTTCTGCTCCGTTTTCAAGGGTGTTCGTAGCTTGAAAAAAACCTACTTTAAACCCAAGTACATCCTGTTGGTACCAAAGGACAAAGGAAAATATGAGCAACATCTGAGGAGGACAGGATTGTTCAGCAGGCCAGAGATTGAAGAGGCAGTGTCCAGAGTGGACATGTACCTCCAGATAAACCAGGATCTCCCTGGATACTTCGATGCAGTCATCAACACGGGTGAGTTAATTGCTGGATGGGATTTCCTTTGGGATAATTAGGAGTTGAAGATGGCAGGTGGTAGACAAGAGTCCTTCTCTAGTTCATTCTCACAAATCACAGTGTGTAGAGGTGATTTTGGGGGTTCACAGAGCGCTGTGGTGTGAGATAGTGCAAGTTTGTCCACGTGTGTTCCAGTTTGGGCAAATTTAGAAATATATCCTCTGAGAGAAGGCACAACCACCCCTCCCCCACCAGGTTCGGGAAAAAAAAATAAATTTTCCTCGAAGGAAAGTGAAGAAGATAAAACTATTTATTTAACAAACACATGGGAAGGAAAATAATGTTAGATGGTAAAATCTTTCACTGTAGAGGAAAAAAACCTGGGAAAGTGTTCGAGTCCTCCCTTTGGTCTCCTTGGAGCTGGGGCTTGGGCCAGGGCCAGGCCCTCTGTGCCCGGTGGAAAGTCCTCCCGATGTGCTCTGATGTTACAGCAATCAAGCAGTCCAGTAGAAAAGGGGAAAAATCCGGAATTCCAGAGAAGGAAATCCAAAGTCCAATTCTCAGTCTCTCTCCGGAGAACAAGAAGCTGAAAAAAACTGGCCAAAAACTGACTGGAAAGCAGCAAGCCGGGTGCTTCCTCCCTCCCCTGCCCCAGCTGGGGGAAAAAAAACCTGCTATCTTTTTGTAACCTTGAACGAGCTGCAAACTACTTTGAGAAAGTTTTGCTCAGTTTTTTTTTTCCTTCCCCCTTTCAGGCTCAGTTTAGAGGCATAGAAAGGCACAAAAATTAATTTCTGGGCATAGGCAGCGATATGGGATACACATCATAAGGTTACCCCAAGACAACGTGGCATACAGAGCTCACAATTTAAATATGGCCCTAACGAAAGAAGCCGATAGGAAAAGATTTAGGTGAGTGCAGAGCCTGAACTTGAGCTTTTCTTGAATGTGCTGGTTACGAAGGTGAAGGTTTTTTCTCTCCAAGAGACGAGCTGGACAAGTTAAAAATGTATTGCTGTGTCAAACTCGTGTGATTTGTGTCTTTGCGCTGACGGAAAGTTGGGTTTTATTCTGTTTCTTTTCTCTCTGTGCCATGAAATGCATTTCCCTCTGTGCAGATGAGCTGGATGAGGCATTCGCAGAGCTGAGCCTCCTTGTGGAGGTCAACCTGGGCTTGAAGCCACCTGGGATTTTTGACAGCACTCAGGACATCAACAGCAGGGCAGGTACTGTGGCTGGCAACTACTGGTTTTATCAGCAGAATATTCCTATTTGTTGTTAAAAGAGTTGAAATCTGTAAATGATGCAGCCTGGGAGACCTGAAACCTCCTCGAGGTTCTCTGCAGTGGCTCTCCCGGGCTGATTCCTCGCTGCAATCTGGATCTGTCATGGAGATCTTCCCAAGTGCTTTACATCCCTGAGGGTGCCCTGAGGCAATAATATGAAAAGAGTGAGTGCCTGACCCTTCTGAGAATGGATTTGGGCTCTGGATGGAGTTCCTGACCCTCCTGAGGATGGATTTGGGCTCTACATGGAGTTTTCTGACTCCTCTGAGGATGGATTTGGGCTCTGCATGGAATTCCTTACTCCTCTGAGGATGGATTTGGGCTCTGCATGGAGTTCCTGACTCCTCTGAGGATGATTTTAGGTTCTGGATCCCCCATTCCAGATAAATCCTGAGTGAGGGGTGCCCATGGCTGAACTTTGTGCCTCCCAAATTTGAGCAACAAGAAACTGGGATGGCACCAGGACTTCACTTGACTCTTTTCCCCAGGATAAGCAGGAAAACCAGGATAGGAAGATGAGAAGACAACTTAAAAATCCACTCCAAGTGCTTTTGGGGTGAGCCACTGATCCCAAACGATCTGTGGTGTGTTTAAAAGAAGCCTTTTAGCGCCGGAATGGCTGAGGCTGGAGCCTCGTGGCCACTTCCAGCTGATCCCAGTGCTTGTTCTCATTCCTGCTGTGCAGTTGTGTGTAACTTGGGCCAGGGAATGGTTCCACCCAAAATTTCATGGAATTCCTGAGTTGGACCCACAAGGATCATCCAGTCCAACTCCTGTCCCTTCACAGACACCCCAACAATCCCAGCCTGTGCATCTCTGGGAGCGGTGTCCAAACACTCCTGGAGCAGCCTTGGGAATGCATTCAGTGCCCCACCATCCTCTGAGGGAAGAACCTGTCCTAAAATCCAGCCTAAACCTCCCCTGGCACAGCTCCAGCCAGTTCCTGTCCCTGTCCCAGGGAGCAGAGGTTGGAGAGACCCCGATGAGTCTCCCCTCAGCCTCCTCCTCTCCAGGCCGAACACACCAAGCGCCCTCAGACCCTCCCCATCTGGATTCCCGCATTAACACAGCAAAAACAAACCCCAAAACTCCCCAAAACTTTCAGACAGATCAATTCCCTGATCCTAGAGCCATAGAATCAGCTCCAGGAGGGAAAGGGAGGGAGAACTTTACTGGGAAAAAACAAAAGAAACCAAACAAAAAGACATTATGGTAAAAAGAGGATGTGCAAGATGAATTAAAAAGCAACTCATTCCTATGAACTCTTCCCTTTGACTCCAGGATTCCCATGGTTTATGGATGTTGGTTCCATTTCAGATCCATTGGAACAGGGTGGAGAATCATTTTCCTAAGGACCACACAGCCAATATCCACAGCCTGTGTGGCTCAGGAAGGCTGCAAATAAAAGTAGCTGAAAAAAGGGCAAAATGTCTGAAAATTTTAATAAAGGATGCTGCAATATTCATCAGTTCATAATTTCAAGTAATTTTGTATCCTGGAAGAATTAATAATATTCATTTCCCAGTGGACACAGGAAAAGCTCCTGCACACGTTGTGGCTTCTCAGAGCTTCAGCAGTGAGGACTTTTCTGAAAAATCTTATTTAGCCTTAAATTAGGTAGATTTTGTTTTAATTTCCACAACTCCCATGTTTTATCTGAGGTGAAAAAGATGATTTCCTTGCCTTATTTGCTATCATATTGTATTTTCCTGCCTTAAAAACTCTGGGGATGTTTTGTCTCGAAGGCAACAAAACCCCACCAAACCCTACAGAGATGACCAGGAAAAGAGAAAAAAGGAGGAGGATTAAAAAGAAAAGGTTTTTATATAATCCTGGTATTTTTGAAGATAGATTTAAGTATCTGAAGCTCCTCTAAAGGACTTTTTATTCCTCAGCTGCTCTGAGTTCTTTCAGTGAGTGACTTCTCCCTACAGAAACGTCATTAACACTGCAAGATTTTGGTAATTCTGCTCATAAAGTAACTTTTAAATTTACTGCACACCGTTAAATTCATTTAGAGCCCCATTTATAGGTGTTTAAATAAGTCTAACTATCCTATTTCTAGAGATCCTCTCTTCTCGTGGACTGTGGGAAATAATTTATTTTACAAAACTCGCCCCAAGGTTGTCTTTAACAGGGACATTTTTAGTGAGGTTGGAGCAGGGGGAAGACTGGTTGTGGGAGATTGTGAGAGGTTTATAATTCTTTTTTTTCTTTTTTAATGAACTGCTGGGCAAGATCTTTTGCTGGTGTACAGAGTGAAAAAAATACTGCAAGAAAATAGATTTTCTAGAAAATAGAAGTTATTTAAAAAAACTTTTAATAGCAGAAGTAGAGCAGGTTTTGGAGCTGATAATGTTTTGTACTTGCATTGGCAGCTTTTATCCATGGGATTCAGTGATTTGAAACTTAAAATCATGGAATGATCTGGGTTGGGAGGGAATTAAAAGCACATTCAGTTCCAACCCCGACACCTTCCACTATCCCAGGTTGCTCCAACCTGGCCTTGGGCACTTCCAGGGATGGGGAATCCACAATTTCCCTGGAAAACTGGTGCCAGAGGCCTCAGCGGGAAGAAGGACAAGTAGCACTATTTATAAGATTATTTCTATGGCTTTATTTCATATTTAGATATGATTTTATAGACAGGATATATCCCAGTTTATGGATTTTTTTTTTCCCCCAAAATTTGAAATAATTTGAATAACTCGAAATCATTTTGGTTTTAAAAACTAAGTTGTGTGGAGCGCCATGGGCAGGGCCACCTTCCACTTATCCCAAGGTGCTCCAAGCCCCATCCAAGCTGGCCTTGGACACTTCCAGGGATGGCAAATGACTGTTCCTTCCTGCTTGTGTTCCGAATATTTTTACTGAGGATTGTCTTTTCCACCCCAGGTTCCAGAACTAAGCTCTTCCCAGAACAAAAGTTGTCCCCTGGCAGAAGAATTCCTGCGCCCACTTGGTCTCCATCAGTCGGTGACTTCTTGGAGCCTTCTGCCAAACGCTATCCCAGAGACCTCCTGGACGTGCTGAATGCACCCCCAGGCTCCATGGTAAGGAGCAGTTCCTGGAACTTAGAAATGAGGAGTTGTAGCCAAACCTTTCTTTCTCCTGTTTGACTCCTGTTCTCCGTCCCACTTTGATTTCAGCAATATTTCCCAGGTCCCCAGAATCATGGAATGGTTTGGGTGGGAAGGGACCTTAAAGATCATCCAGTGCCACCCCTGCCATGGCAGGGACACCTTCCACTATCCCAGGCTGCTCCAAGCCCTGTCCAGCCTGGCCTTGGACACTTCCCAGGATGGAGAGTCCACACCAGGCCTCACCAGGGCCTCCCCACCCTCACAGGGAAGAATTCCTTCCCAATATCCCATCCAAGCCTTCCCTCTTTCAGCTTAAGGCCATCCCCCTTTGTCCTATCACTCCATTCCCCTGGGATTGAGGCAGCTAAACTCAGAGAAGAACACCACTTGTATTTTCAGCTCAGTTTTACACCAGAATAAATCCCTTGATCCTAATGGATTTCATCCACTCGTGTACTGGTGGAAGGAGCTGAATTTCATCTCTCAGTTCTCCACAACGACATGGAGTTGTCCTATTCCATGGGAATAGCTGGATGCAGTTCATAGGAGCACGAGGATTCCCTATGAATGCCATCCCATGGCAGTGGAAAACTCATCCAGCCGAGGCCTTCCCAGTTTTATTCCAGCAATAACTGCCAGGGATCAAATTTAAGCACATTTTTTCACCTGCTTTTGCTGTTTCAATCAACAAGGATTTCAAATAATCTCTGGAAACTCCAGCTTCCTCCCTCTTCCTTTTTTTTCCTCTGCTCCTAAATAGTCCTTTCCTCTAGGACATCCCCTCTCCTTGCAGGCAGATGTGGCTGATGCTCCTTTTTGAGGACAACAACAGCAGAAAGAGGAAAAGAAAAATGAAAGCTGTAAACTGTGTTCCATTGCAGGGTGACGATGTCATTACGATGAGGGATGGCTTGGCAGGGACCACTTGCTGGGCAATTCCCTTCTTTCCCTGTGGATTTATAACTCCTCTGATGTTTCAAATCCGTGCTGGGGATGGAGGAACAGCCCCTGCCCCCCTCTTTGCCAGGCTTTAAAAATGGTGTGGGAAAAGTTATGACTGAGGAATGGGTCATACAAACAGGGAAACTCCCACCTTTCGGTTTTCTGAGATGAAATCCCTCTTTTCAAGTGCAAAATTCACAAACTGCCAGCAGCATTGTTCATTTTCATCCAAACTTTGTCAGTTTAAGGTGAGGGAGAAGCCGAAATATTTCCTGCCTTGGTGACACTCTGCCATCACTCCTACCCCAACAATTCCTATTATTTTTAACTTTTATTTCCAAAGTTTACATTTTGTGAAAGCGAGGAGAAGTGGTTTAGGGTGGAGGAGGCCATCATTTACCTCAGGTTTCACTCATTTTGTGGCCACAAAGCTCTTTTTCTTATTATTCTCCTTTTCCAGGAATACCTTTGTGTTATTTACTGCTCTGAGTTTTCATTCTCTTTTTCCAAAAGCTTTCCAGTGTCAGCAGAAGTGTCAACATTCCAGGGGAAACCCAGATGCCTCTTAGACCATACTGAATGAGAAAAATAGAATCTGCAGCCTTAAAGCCAAATTTTGGCTCAGCTGTTACATTTGGGACCGTAAATGATTTTGTCACCTCAGTAATGTCCTGGCACTGCAGTAACCACACTCCCCTCCCTTCCTGGAGAGCTGCAATTAAAAAAGGAAGAAGAAATTCGTGTGAATTATCCATGAGCAAAATAAGAATCTGATTCCTTGCAGCCTCCTCCCTTGTGAGCAGCCCAGCCCTGCCCTAATTTTCTCTGGCTGTAATTAATTATAAAAGGTAAGGACAGAAAGGTTCTACACCTGTAATCCACCCCGGGGGGGGAATAAATAAAGGTCAGAATGCTATATTTAACAAAAGAAAATGAAATTCAAACCAAGCTCAGTGAGCATCCGAGCAGAGCCTAACTTGGGATAAACAGTGAAGGAATTCACGATTCTAATGTGAACACTGAGCAGATTAACTGGGCTCTGTCTCAGACCATGACAAAATACCTCTCCTGCAGCCACGATGTAGCCATTAAACTGATAACTATCAGTGCCTATCAGCTGATAACAAAGCAGGATTTAATAAGGTTCCTCTGTAATTTGCATTTTTTCAGCTCACCGTGGTGCTGGGTTTGTCTGACCTGACAAATTGCATCGTCCTACAGCCCACGGTAATTAACACACCCTTCAAACTGCACATTTCCCACTCTGCCGAGATCTCATGGTGCAAAGTCATTTTAACTCGCTCAAACTTGCTCCAGGTAATTCCTTCTTTCACCAAATTAAGGTTGGAAAGACCTCCAAGATCATCGAGTTCATGGTCACCACTAAACCATGGCCCCCAAGTGCCACATCCTCACATTTTTCCAACATTTCCGGGTTTGGTGGCTCCACCACCGCCATGGGAAGCTGTTCCAATGCTTGACAGACTTTTCCATGAAGAAATTTTCCCTAAAATCCACCCTGCCCCTCCCCAGGCCCAGCCTGAGGCCGTTCCCTCTCTCCTGTCCCTGTTCCCTGGGAGCAGAGCCCAACCCCCCCGGCTGCCCCCTCCTGTCAGGGACTTGTGGACATTTTTGGATTCCAATGAACAAATAAAGCTTCGCTGGAGATGAAAATCTTCATCATTCCAAGCCAAAAATATTTCAGACCAAACTTTGTGATTTATGTAGATGAGCAAACCCCACCCAGCACCTCGTTCGTTCTAATCCAGCTCTGCTGTTTTCCCAGGATATCTAAATGCAAACCCTCTGGAATCCTAGCAAGGGAAAGGAGGATCCCAGCTATTTCAATCCCCACAAATAATTTTAAATTGCTGTGTAAAGTTGGTCATTTTTCTTCCCCAGGAAGAAGCCTCTCTCCAAAGACGTTGTTCTGCAGCACGTCAGGCTCTTTTCCACAGGTAACCTGGAATAATTCCAGCTAAATTCCTTTGGAATGCACTCAAAAATGCCTCTTTAGGGTGTCTTCCCCACTGCTCTGAGGGATGAGTGATCAGAAACTGTCAGGGGTTGCAAATCTCACAGAGAACTCTCCTTTTTCAATCCAGTCCTAACGAATAAATCACAACCCCTTGGCTTTTGGGAGTGCAGCAATCCCCAAATGAACACTGAAAATGTAGTAACTTGTCTAAAATGATGACATTATTGCAAGTTTCTCTGAGAGAAGAAAAAAGGAGCATTTTTCTGGCAGCTCACGGTGTCTGCTGTGGTTTTTTAGCACTAATAATTAGTGGTGGAAGGCCACAGCAGTGCTCAACACGAGGTTTTTTGCTGCAGTGGATATCTCTGTTTAAAGAGGATTTCTAAAGCTGATTCCACTTTTTAATTTCTTTTTTTAAAATTTTTTTAAAATATTTTTTAATTTTTTGAAAAATATTTTATCCTGACTGCCTCTCTTTCTCTTCTTCCTCATGGTCAGAGGCCTGCAAAAATGGGTCAAAACTCTATAAATCTCAAGAGATCTTCTTTCATTGATCTTTGGTGGCTCTCCTGCCTTCCCCTGGTGTAAACCTTCCTAATCCAAACTCTTTTCCTGCCTGCCGTGGAGAAACTCGCAGTGGTGGAATTTAAAACAGCAGAAGGAATAGAAAAGTTCAGCTCATTGCAGTCACCAGTTCCACATGCCAGGTGTGTTGGTGAGAATTATTCCAATGGCAGAGTCTGGAGATTCAGTCTAAAAATCAAAAGAAAATTAAAAACACTCCAGAATTAAACTGTCTTTAGAAAACCAGTGGTTCAAGCTTATAGGCAGATGCATTTTGCAAATCTTTACTTAAAGAAATGGGTTTTTAAGTAGTTGATAAATCCATTTTAGATCATTTTGAAATGAGAAAATAAAAATGGCAATCAGTATTTTCTTTTGCTGGAGGTTTGGGGTTTGGTTTGCAGCATGAGCTCCTCGTCTCAGTTTGCTTTAAGTCATTGCTTTTTGCTCCCTTTATTCCACAATTTTCATTCCTGGGAAGCTGATTTTGGAGTTAAGCTCTGGGGCAGGTGAGAGAAAATCCTGTCAGCCCAAATCAGCATTTCCTGAGGAAATCCGGCCCTGAGGGACAGGTGGGAATGGGAGGCAAGAGCAGACAACTCTCATTCCCTGCAGGAATTGTGTCCAGAGGCACCATGAACAGAAATGTTATAAAATACTTGGAATTCTGAGGGAGAATCTGAATCCTGGAATGCAGCAGGAATTAGCAGAAAATCAGGGAGCCACATCCATCATTGGTGCCTGGCTGTGCTTTGGAGTGTTTTTGTTTAAATCAAATCAAGAATTAAGTAGAATTAAATCAGATTTAAGTCAAGTTTCAGAGAGAGGTTTCACCTTGGAAAACTCCCCTAGGATTTGCTGGATCTTTCTCTGGATATGGAATTATGGAACCATCCCTGGCAGTGTCCAAGGCCAGGTTGGACAGGGTTTGGAGCACCCTGGGATGGGGGAAGGTGTCCCTGCCCATGGGACAAGATGCTTTTTAAGGTCCCTTCCCACCCAAACCATTCCGTGGGGCAGATGAAGAGAATAAAGTTGATTAAAGCTGATTAATTTCAAATTATTTGGGGGAAATACCAGAAAACTTCACTCCGAGGGCTTTGCAGGAGACCTGAAGCAACACAAACCAAGTACTGTTAAAAAGGAGATTATCATTTCAAAAGACCAAACTCATGAATTCTACAGGTCAAGGAGTCTGTGTATTTTTAGCACACAGAAATACCATTTTGGTCAGCTAAAAGTTTCCACAATGGAAGATTCTTTTAGGTGTTGGGCCAGATTTTATCTGTATCAGTGTTCTGAGCAGTGTTTTATTTGAGGATTTGGATCCTGATTCCTCTCCTTGAAAAGAGCTATCAGTGCAAAGCAGATTTTTTTATTTTTTTTTTTTTAAATCCAGGCATTCTTTGGTCATGAAATGAGAAAGAATTCAGTAATTTTAGTATTTCATCAGTGGCAGTGCTGGCTCACCCACCCCTGCCCTTCCTTGGCTCCAGTGCCAGCAGCCTTGGGATGAATGGATGGAGCTGCAGGTCAGGTTTTCCCAAATAAACAGAGGATTTTCTTCACCCAAATCAAATTTCCTCCCTCCCTGAAAACCCATTTGTGCTGGAATCATGCTGGGACATACCTGGCTGTGACCAGAACTGGTAGAGGCAATAAAACCCTATTCCAATTAAAAATAAATCAAAATCCTATGAAATATCTAAAACTGCTGCCAAAAATAGCAAGTAAGTTCCTGAAGTACTTAAAACTTTGCCTTTCTCGTGCATCAGGACATATTAAAAGATGAATCTCCTCATTACACATTTGAATCCAAACAGGAATGGATTGCTCAGTTTCCCTGAGTCTGGCAGAAAATCTGAGGCTGTGTCACACAAGAATCCAACTTCTTTTATTTATGGCAACCCTGCAGGGTTATCTGCAGACATTTAGATCCTTAAATCCAAATTGAAGCTGCAAGCTTGGCTTCTTTATTCTTTGCTTCTGGCTGTGTGCAGGTGTAATTAAAGTCATTTTGATGTCTCATTGCCGGGCAGTGTTCGCTGGTTTGCTCTGACTGATTTCAGTGGATTGCCTGCGTGGTTTTAATTAATTTAATTTTTCAGAATCACAGATATAGGGCATCATTAAGGTGGGGAAAAGACCTCGAAGATCTCTTTTGGCTCAGCATTTCATTAAGGGCTTCTCTCATTTTGACACCCTCAGTGGTGCTTCTCTTGGGTTTAACTCTGGTTTGAGTCTGGGAATGAGGCGGTGTCCACGCAAATTTGCCAGAATTTTGGTTTTTAGTTGTTCTAAAACAAACTCCTCACCTTGGGCGTTATCCACAAGGGGTGGGATTAATCTCACATTATTTGGGGTGTGTTAAATAAAAATATCTCTCTCTCTGAGCAAGTTGCTTTGTTTTCTATGTGTGACCAGAACTTTCGTTTTTGGATCATTTCAGGGATTTGGATGCTGAATCCAAGAGTTCCCATCAGCAGCTCCTGAAACCAAGGCCACCTCTGTCCTCAGATCCCAGGAACCAGAACTTTCACCTGACTATGCCAGAGACCAGGTGAGCTCAGTTCAGGGTGGGATGAAGGTTAATCCTAAACCATCAGCAGCCTGATGAAACACGTGGTGCTGCAGCATAAAACTAAAGTTATGGATAGGAATGGTTTCTTTTTGCCATAATTCACACCCACAGGAAGGGATTTTCAAGAGCTTTCTTTCCAGGGGATATTTGAAGGGAAAAAGATGCTGAAAGAAACTTGGTCCAGGCATAGAAAACCAGAATTTGAGTGATAAAATTGGTTTTGAGTGATTAATTTGAGTGATAAATTAGTTTTAAAATGAATTTACCACAGTTCCTGCTGAGTGGCATTTGGGTGTTACCATGATCTGGAAATCCCTGTCTTTAAATTCCACCAGGTGCTGAGCTCTGTGTTGCCTTTACCTTCCTCACCCCCTCAGCCTCGTGTCTCGTGCAGCCTCTCTGCCCCTGGGTGACGACCACCCTCAGTTATTTGCTCCACAGCCAAACAGGGGACACCTCCTGTGTCATTTCAACATTTGAAGATGTTTCCTCCTCAAATCCTCTCTCCTTGTAGAGAGGAGAAGATCTGAAGAGAGATCTTCGCTGGTTTTAGGCCTTCAGCTCCCAAGTGAGTCTGTGGCTCTGTCATCGCCCCTCACAAGGAGTCCATGGCTTCCTCTGCTGCTCCTGTTCCAGGAGGAGATCTGAGCTCTGGCTGTGACCAGGGACACTTTGGCCTTTTTTCCTGGATAATCCCATTTTCCCCCCTCTCTTGGCCATCTGCTGTCACCTCATGCCCTGATGGCACGGCCTAGGGAAGCAGAGCAGGCCAGATCCCACTCCCACAGCAGGAATTAGGGCTGTGTCTTCAGCCAGGCTCTTTGGAATGACCACGAAGCTCATCTGAAAGCTTCATCTCAGAACCAGCCACACTCTGTGCCCTGTGGCTGTTGGTAAAGTGGAATTCCATGGAATTCTAGAATGGTTTGGGTTGGAAAGACCTTAAAGCCCATCCAGTTCCATGGGCATGGACACTTCCACTGTCCCAGGCTGCTCCCAGCCCCAGTGTCCAGCCTGGCCTTGGACACTTCCAGGGATCCAGGGGCAGCCACAGCTGCTCTGGGAATTCCAGCCCCGCCCCTCCTCACCTTCACAGGGAAGAATTGGATTAGGGGCTCAATCCCAGGCCTGATTCCTTGTTCTCATTCCATCCAAACCAAGGCACCATTCCTGCTCTATCTAAACACACCATCCCATGGATTTTCAGCGACATATTCTCACATCCTTTAAAAACCACCATGGAACAATAATCCCATGAAATAATGAGGTGCTTTCCACATTAAGCCACATGAGAGAGGCTCAACATCTTTATAAGATCTCAATTCATTCCCTTCATCTCGAAGCAGAACTCTTTAGCTTACCTTGCTGAGAAAACCCCTCAGAATTCCCTTTAAATCCCAGCCACTTCCCTGGATGGGATGTACAACCTGCCACTGTAATTCCAAGTGCTTAATTAACACCCTGGAAAAAGGCTGGAGCTGGAGGCCTCTGCAGATCCATTTATCCTGAGAATTTGTGCTGAGGGGGGAGCAGAGGCAGCTCCTGAGTGGAACTGGGTGTGGAATGAGCTGCTGAGGGATTCTGCATCATCTGCCCTCAGCGAGAGGCAGGACCTGGAAGTGTGAAGTTGGGAAGGTCTCCCCCGTGGCAGATGGGATGAAATCTGGATTTCCACCGCAGCACATTTGGGTGTTGTGACTCGAGCAGTGTTTGCATTTAGCACCCTTAATAACAGAGAGGAGAAACAACCATGAGGGGAGAAAGAAAAGCAAACTGCTCATCTGAGTCATTTCCTGGGCCTTGCAGCAAATTCATAAAGGAAATACGGAAAATTCAGGGAAAAAAATGGATTAAAAGTGTGATTGATGGAAATGCTCTTGTAGAGAAGCAGCTGAAATGTTGGGGAGAAAAATCCCCCATTTCTGAAATATTCCGGTCCAGCCTGTAAGGATTTTTAAAAAAAATATTGAAGTGGTTTAATCTTTTCTTCTTCTTTCTCTCCAATTTTATGCTTCCAACACTTGGGATGGAAGAAAGAGTAAATTTAAAAAAGCCGTCAAGCCGAACATGTTGAGCTCCAGGTATATCCAATGAAGGAAATGACATTTTCCAACATCAGGGATTAATCCAACCATAAAATCATTAAGGCTGGAAAACACCTCCAAGATTACCAAATCCAACCCCAAATTTTTTGCATTGCTTGTCCAATCTGGCAATTTTTATGTAAAAAAATAGACACCTTCAGCTGTGTGGGAACAGCATCACCATTGCTCAGGTCATTCCCACTTCTTGGAATCGGGTCCTGCCGTTGTTCTGTTGCTTCTGCTCTGCAATTAAAAGAAACCTAATTAAATTTAATCAAGTAAAAATTCAAGGTTTTGGTTGGACATCTCCCCTCTGACCTGCAGCTTTCAGCAGGACAGTTTCTAATTTCACTGCTAAGACCACAGCTCTGGTCTTCTCCTTGGAAGTAACCCATGGTAATCTGGTTTTTCCTCATTCCACACCAGTTTCCAGAGATTTTTGAGCTCTCCCACAGATGGAAATGTAGATTTTTTTGGCCTGAGCTTCCATTCGTTTTCACTCCCAGGTTTAACCAATTTATCCCTGCAGGGCAAAATATCCTACAACTGTCCTTCAAAGTAAGTGATAAATTCTTTAGGGCCCTGTCTGCTCTATTTCACTGCTCACTTTTGTCTGTAAAGGGGTTTTTTATTACTCCTTTTCCTTTCCTTTCTCTCTTCTTTTCTCTCTTCTTTTCTCTCTTCTTTTCTCTCTTCTTTTCTCTCTTCTTTTCTCTCTTCTTTTCTCTCTTCTTTTCTCTCTTCTTTTCTCTCTTCTTTTCCCTTTTTCTTTTTTTTATTTCTTTTTATTTCATTTCTGTTTTTTCTTTTTATTTTTCCCTTCCCTTCCTTTCTCTTCCTTTCTCTTCCTTTCCTTTCTTTTCTCTTTCTTATCTTTTTCCTTTTCCCCTTCCCTTTTCCTTTCCTTTTTTTTTCTTTTTTTTTTTCTTCTTCCCATTTTTCATTTCTTTCCCACGTTTCTGATGGGGAAATTTTACTAAAGGGAAAACTTCAAATTTTGGCTGCTTCACCTCTAATAATTCTCTGTGCTGAGATTTGCAGGGCAGGACTGAACACACATTATCCAAACTCACTTCCAGGGAAAAAAGCAGGAAGGAGAGGGAGCCTCTCATTCCTTTCTAAACACCTTGGACACCCCCATGGCACAGACCCCCTAAGCTCCAGTTTTCCCCCATGTTTTTGACATTCTGGAGTAATTCTAGAAGGTTTTTACGACTTTTACAAGTCATGGAGTAGTTTGACAAGAAACCTTCATTAAATTGCACATTTCTGGTGCCACTCGGACCAGGAAAACCTTCCCTCCGGAAATGATCTCCCACAGTTTTCCTGACCTTCTGCCCTCAGAGAAGGGACAGCCCAGGAGAAGGGCAGGGAATACTTGGGCTGAACACTGCTGGATGCTGGATTTTGACACCGTGAAGTCCTGTGGGATGAAATATTCCTTTCCCTTGATAAAATATTCCTCTCCCAGTGACAAAATTCTCAAAGACTTCCACACTACCTCTGGCAACAAAAAATTCCCTGTTTCTCGTGGAAGTACCAGACTTTTATCCCACTGTTCCTGATCCCTTCTTCCTGGGGTATGGATTTATTCAGCCACCACTGAAACACTTCTTCCCTCTGTAATTCGTTCCCACGAGCTAAAATGCTCCTTGCAAGAAGGACAGGGATGGAATTCGCTTGGATTTCTGCACCATGGATAGGGTCAGGGCGGATAATCACTGAACTCCCTCCCAGACTGATAAATCTATACATTTGTAACTCCTAAATCTCTGAGCTGGCCTCTCTCACCTAGACCAGAGACATTCTGGAGTGTCAGAAGCGTTGCCAGAGAAATCCAATATCAATCCAGGCCTTTTCCTTGCTTTTTCTTGGAATAAATTGATGATATCTGGATGGAAATGGGAAGCTTTTATCAGAGCAAGCTCTGGCGTGGTCGTTATCCCTGGCAGGGCCTCCGAGCACTCAGGTTTTGGCTTTGGATTTTCAAGATACAACAGCTCAGAGTAGCACCCAGGGCACTACTCACTGGCCACTCCAGGTTTATGTTGGCCCTGGGAACACCGGAAACACAATTCCAGCAATTCCTCTTTTATTTACTCGGAATCCTTTCCTGCAGTGCTGCTCCACAGGTTTGGAAACAGGGGAGCTCCAATCCTCATCTCCCACCTGGAGCTGCTGAACCTCTTCATTGCCCCTGCTTCATGAAATCAGTAATCAAATGAAATCAAATTAAACCAAATGAAATCAAATGAATCAAACGAAAATTGAGAGGTGTGATTGTTGTCTTTGCAAACTCCAGAAGTTCTTGGAGGATTGGGAACAGGCTCTGTGGGATGGGGATTTATTTCCCACTCTCTCAGCTGAGCTGTGTGCCTGCACCACCAATAACTCTGTCAGACGTGATCCATCTCCTTTTTTATTCCTGTTCTCAACCAGGAATCTTTTCCCCCCTCTGCTCCAGGGAATTTGGGACTTAAAAGGGCCACATTTTTGTCCCAGCTGATGCAGTTCTTACTGAAAGTCTGTGGACTCAGGTTCCCCTTTCTCCAATTCACCTCCCCAGAGACGCCAAAGCTGAGCACCAGGAGCCAGGAGGAGCTGGAAAAGGAGTGGACGCATCGAAAGGTTGGAGTGATTTTCATGGAATTACAGAACCAGGATGGTTTGGGTTGGGAGGGACCTTAAAAATCATCCAGTGCCACCTCCTGCCATGGGTAGGGACAATTTCCACTATCCCAGGTTGCTCCAAGCCCCATCTAGCATTCCAAATTAATTAATTAATTCCCACTCCAGCATTCCAAATTAATATCAAAAAACCCCAGTGACTGCTGAGGCAAAAAGTTCCTCACCCACATGGATGAGGTCGAGATATTCCCCCAAAACCTCTGGAAATCTGTGGTAAATTTCGACTTTTTATCGGACTAAACCCTCTTCCCTTCTCCGTGATTCCTGCAGGCGCTGAAGCACCTGGTGAGAACCTCCAGAGGAAATCCAGCAAGGCCAAGTTGGGTTCTTCTGCTGAGCCTCAGCTCCAAACCCAGCCAGGCTCCCACTCCAAAGCTGTCCTGCCTCCGATCCCAGCTGGACGGAAAAGCACCAACTCCTGATGGTCACTTGTATCCCGATTTTTGTCACGCTGACTCTTTCTCACCCTGCTTTTCATCTCTTTCTCTTCAACAAAGCAAAATCTATCAAATATTATTGCTGAATCCATTTCTGATTAACTCTCCTAAAGGACCAAAAAAGAAAAAAAAAAAAAGTTATTTATTTATAACTTTATTAAAAAGGAATTTCTCTATTTCCCAAAGGCAGAAATTATTTCCCTGGGCACTCTCAGCTGGGAAATGGTGGAGATTTTTTTCCTACCAACCACAGGATTGTATCTTCCATTAATTTCTCACTTCCTTCCCCTCCTATATTATGGATTTAATTGAGGTGTGGAAGCACCAGGGCTTCTGATAATATTGTCTGTGTTGTGGGACTGGTGAATTATTTAGAAAAGGGATTTTGTGAAATGTTCAGAGGGAAATTGGGAGTGAAAACCAGCTCAGAGTTGGGGGTGGTTTTTTTGAAATAAAATGTGGCTGAGTCACAATTATTTGATTTGAAAGTGGATTTAAACAACCTAGCGAGGAGTCATCAGCAAGAATGAGAATAATTATTGAGAACCAGCTGAAGGGGTAAGAAGTGAGTGAAGATTTGGGTTTTGACAAGACAATAAAACTCTCAAATTAATGTTTCTCCTGATTAATTTTCATTGCCTTCTACTTCCAGAGCCCTTTTCCCTGAGCAGGTTCCTCCTCAGAGCCCTTTGCCTGCACAGAAAATGGGATTTTGTCCCAGTTTGGAGCCACGGAAGAGCCCAAAGTGTCCCTTGTGGCCAAGGGATTTGTTGATTGAATAGGATGGACTGAATGAAGCAGCTCAGGGTGAGTAATTGAGATTCAGGGAGCCTTACATTCCAAAGCATTTTAGGAAGCACTTCCCATGGAGCAGCTGGCTGGATCCTCAAGCTGAAGATCAGCAGCTCTTCCAAGGATCCAGTTCAGTGAGGTGGGGGTTGGACTGGACTGAAAACCCACCCAAAATCCTGCAGCAAACCATGGAATCCTGGAATGGTTTGGGTTAGAAGGGACCTTAAAGATCATCCAGTGTCCAGGGACACCTCCCACTGTGCCAGGCTGCTCCAGCCCCAATGTCCAGCCTGGCCTTGGGCACTGCCAGGGATCCAGGGGCAGCCCCAGCTGCTCTGGGAATTCCATTCCAGCCCCTGCCCACCCTCCCAGCCAGCAATTCCCAATTCCCAATCTCCCATCCAGCCCTGCCCTCTGGCACTGGGAAGCCATTCCCTGGCTCCTGTCCCTCCATGCCTTGGCCCCAGTCCCTCTGCAGCTCTCCTGGAGCCCCTTCAGGCCCTGCAAGGGGCTCTCAGCTCTCCCTGGAGCCTTCCCTTCTCCAGGTGAGCACCCCCAGCTCTCCCAGCCTGGCTCCAGAGCAGAGGGGCTCCAGCCCTGGGAGCAGCTCCAGGGCCTCCTCTGGATTTGCTCCACGTCCTGCTGCTGTTGGATGCAGCCCTGGATGCAGCATTCCAGCCATGTCAGTCTCTTTTTCCTTTTGCTTCCATCCCTGTCCAGTTCTCCCAGCCAAGAGCACTTCCCCATTCATCCCCTCTTGGAATATTTACTCCCTCCTGCAGAAAACAAACCAACCCAAGTTTATTCCCCGAATTTCCTCAGCTTGGAGTCCAGAATCCTGCAAGACCCTTGAGCCTCTTTGGCGACGTCAGCGGTTCAATCTTCTCCTATTTACAGGAACAGCCTTAAATTTTCAACTTTCCAGTGCAGGAATTGTATCTTCATTCGGATTTTACAGAGCTGAGGATACAGGAGGAGGAGAAATATTCCTCCTATTTCCCAGCTGGAAAAAGAAATTATTTGTTTTCTGTGAGCAGGGGCTCACTTGCATTTGTCTCAGGTAATATTGGTGGAAGAGAATCTCCTATTTTACAATCAGTTCTTGAGCCCTGAGCATCCCAAACTTCCACGTGTGAGATCCCACACGTGGGCCAGGGAATCCAGGCCTTGCATGGAAATAGGAAATGGGATTTTAGAAGCACCAGGGAGAGGCTGAACTTCCTCAAGTCAACTCAACAAATTATGGGGTTTTAGCCTTCCCTCCCTCAGCTTCTCCGCTGTTCCCTCTGCAGTGCTTCCTTCCCAGACTCCGGATCCAATTCCAAACCCAAATTCCTTCCCAAAACATCCGGATTACGCTGCCCTTTCCTGCATCCTGAAGTGTGGAACATCTGGCTGAGGTTGAAGGCAGAATTGCTGCTGGATTGTAGACAGGGAATATTTACATTCCATTTCCCAGATTTTTTCAGGGAATTCTGTTTTTATTGGCAGGGAAGGGTGTTTGGATCACCTTAAGTTGGTCATGCTCAAACTGAGCCTGGAGTTTTACAGAGGATTTAAAGTTTTTTGAAGAACCTCAAATTCTGCTGTTTGAGGATTTTAATGTTTTTTGGAGAACCTCAGATTCTGACTGGAGGATTTGAGTCTTTTTGGAGAACCTCAAATTCTGATGATTTAAGGACTTCAGTCTTTTTGGAAAATGTCAAATTCTGATCCAAGAATTTGAGTCTTTTGGCAGAACCTCACATTCTGCTGTTTTGAGGATCTAAAGTTTTTTGGAGAACCTCAAATTCTGACTGGAGGATTTGAGTCTTTTGGCAGAACCTCACATGTTGATGTTTTGAGGATTTGAATGTTTTTGGTGAACCTCAAATTCTGATTTAAGTATTTTAGTCCTTTCAGAGAACCTCACATTCTGATGTCTTGAGGATTTAAAGTTTTTTGGAGAACATCAAATTCTGAAGATTTGAGTCTTACCTGGGATCTCAAATCTAGATGGTGTGAGAGTTTGAGTCTTGCTGGGAGCCCTCAAATCCCGAGGGTCTGAGTCTTGCCTGTGGATCTCAAATCCTGAATTCCCACAGTCCCAACTGCTCCAGGCTCCCATTGGTGCTGGATTTAGGGAAACTTGGATGTGATGGTGGGATCTTCTCTTAAACCCCACCCAGCCAGGCTGAGTCTTTCCTATTTTCTCTCATATTAAGGAGAAATGGCGAATTGTTATTTAGATTGGAAATCCATGGAAAATTTCTTTATGGAAAGGGTTGGAACAGCGGGTGGAGTCGTCATCCCTGGGGGATTTAAGATCCATGTGGCACCTGGGAACACGGCTCAGCGGTGGCCTTGGCAGTGCTGGGAATGGTTGGATGATCTCAGAGGGCTTTTCCCACCTAAACAATTCCATGCCTCCATTCATTTTCCAGCCACCAGCAAAGCATGAAATGAGAAGCAAACCCCACACCTTTCGAAGAGGATACAGATTTATTTTGCTTTTAAAAAACCAACCCAAATCTCACCCTAAACCAAAGCCACCCCAGAAGCCGTCGGGCTCCTTCCCTTTTCCAGCCTCTGCTAAAAAATAGGTGCTCTGATCTCTACACAAACATTAAAACCCAACTAATCAGCAGCCCCAGCCTGGAGGGGGGAGCCTGGGTTTAATTAATTTTGGCCAACGAGGCCCTTCTGCCCAGACCTTTCCTCCTCTCTCCTCCAGCAGGAAGGGAATTGCTGCCACTCCTGTGACTCCAAGCAGTCATAAATATTCCAAACACACTGATCACACTGGGAAGTTAAAAAAAATCCCCCCGACAGCAACAAACCACCCACGGTTGATGTGCTGGGAGTGAAAAGCACGTGGTTAAAAAAAAAAAACGGGAATGCCCCAATCCCCCAATATTCCCACGGGAACTGGGGACAACATGCAAGGTCCTGGAGGAAGAGCGACCCAGAGTATGCACAGGATGTTACACCTGGGAGTAGCTACGGGCAGTGTTACTCTCCCTCAGGCTCGGCTCTGCTCAATCCCTGGATCCAGCAATCCCTGGATGCAACAACCCCTGGATAAAACAATCCCTACAACGCCCACAGACCTGGAGTCACAGCTCTGGTGTTTCCCCGCCATGTCTGATCCCCGAAGAACCTCACCGGTCACTCCCTATCCCTAAAATCTTTCATCCCAAACTTCTGTTGGCTTCCCCACCTCCCCATCCCAGCTGAAGCTCCGTGTGAAGAGCTTGGAAGATGAAAATCAGGGGTTTTGCCTCTCTCCAGGCCCTCCCTGGAGCCACCACAAACGGCTGGAAGCAACATCTGACCTACACCAGGCCAGCCTCCCCATCCGAAAAATCCCTGGAAATATCCCACAGCACTTGAAATTCAGCTTTTTCAGGCTCAGGAAAAACTGAAACTGGGGAAGAAAATCCTTCAGGACCTCGGGATGGAGCTGCAGGTCCCGGCAGCACCACGCTGGCTCTGCCTGGGATGGAGTTCCCTTTTCCCACACTGGGATTTGGGGTTGTGGTTAAATCAGTGCTCCCAGCACAGCCGGGAGCCTTCCCCTTTTCCCACTCTGCCTCCCAGCAGGGATGAGGCCATGCGAAGCTGGGAAGAGGATTATCCCAGACAGCTGATAAAAATCAGCGGGCAAAACAGAGGGAAGAAGTTTTGGAAAGGTGACCTTGGCTCAGGGAATGCCTGGGTGGGATGTGGTGCCTTTCCCATCACTTTGGGATTTTTTTTTTCCATCTTTTTTCCTTTGCCATGAAACCCCCTTTATCCCTCCTCACCAATTTTCTCAAAACAAAGGAGTAAAATCCTTCCTCAGCCACGCTGGATGTGAACTGGGGTGACATCCTGGGTGCCTCAACTGTCCCAGCTGAGCAGGGACAGGAGCAGCAGCACAGCAACAAGGTGCTGCTCCAGGAAAACTGCCGGGAAACTCCAGGAAAAGCAACCAAGGGTGACACTGAGGGGCAGGGAGCCATGAGGAAGCTGATCCCAAGGGATGGGAGGAGAACTGGGAAAAGCAGGGTAAACCCAGCCCTCTCAGGAGCCACTGGGCAGACTGGAAGCTCCAGCTGGGGGTGTGTATGCCACATCCTCGCAGCACAGGGACCAGGGATGCAGGTGAACAGCCAGGCCTGGCATTCCCACTGGAATGGGGCTCCAGACACTGGGACAATTAAAGGACGGCACCAGACTGGCTCAGGGTGCAGCTGATCCAAGCCAACAGCACCAAGCCGGGCTCCTAACAAAGCTCTGGGTCAGCTTTTCCTTAAAAAGGATTCTTCCAGTGGGAAAAAAACCAAAAAACAAGAGGACAAATTGGAAGCAAAAGGGGTCGCATAAAAAAACGCCAACCAGCGAAAAAGAACCGGATTGTTTCTCCATGATCCATTCCCGAAGTTCCCAGCGGAGGCTCCCCATTCTCCCAGGAGCTTGGCACAGCCAACACCTCCCCTGTTATAAAAACACCCCCTGGGGGGGCTCCCTGCTGCTCTGCTCTGGAAAACAATAAAAAGGTCCCTGCGGAGAATCCCTGGATTCACTCCTCCTTCGGCCTCCTCCTCCTCCTCAGGAAGGGCCCCAGGCTGTTCCACACCTCGGTGTACATCAGGGTGCCCACGAAGACGAAGGCAGTGCCCAGCCAGTGCCAGCCTGTGAAGGGATTCTGGAAGTAGAGGATGGAGAAGATGAGGCTGACGAACTTGCGGAGCGTCACCACCAGGGTGACCGTGAGGGACGTGCACTCCGTGGTCAGGATGAAGACGCCGCGGATGCAGACGTACCTGGGAGCAGGAGGTAAGGGATAGCAGGGATGGAGGTTGGGGATTCCCTCTGGGAATGGGAAGGGTCAGGGAGATGGGCAGCCTGGTGTGGGTGGGTGAAATTCCCTCCTGGGATCAGCATCTCCACAGCTGGGTTGGAACAGGATGCTACTAACTCAGGGAAACCCCAAATCCCAGATTCCCCCACTGGAGCAGCTGGGGCTGAGTTGGCAAAGGCTGGACAAGGGAAGCTCCAGACTCCTCCATTTCCATGGAGCAGAAATCCCAGAATCCCACAATGAACCAGGTTGGGAAAAACCTTTGACATCACTGAGTCCAACCTCAAAAAACCAGCCAAAAACGTTCCCCTTTCCCTGTATTTTTGGGGTTACACCAACAGCAGCTCCCAAGGGCAGGGAAGACTCCAAGGATTTAGGAACTCAGCCCCATTCCTGCTGTGCCACCCCAGTGGAATAAGGACAAAGGATACTGGGTGATGACGTTCATGAGGAGGTAGAACCACATGATTGGCAGGGTCAGGCCGATCACTGGCACCTGGAACGGCTCTGCAGGGAAAAAGGATGGGATCAGGTCACTGCTGGAGGAGGATGCAAGGAGAGGAATCTCTCTCCTTCCCAGGATTTACCACGATCCAGGACTCCCTGCAGCCTTAGGCAGCCCTTCTGCTTGGAATTCCAGAGGGAAGAATGGAAAATAAGGAAAAATTAGGAAAAAGAGATCAGGAGAAAAGCTCTGGTGTCAGGACTGTCGTGCTGGATGAATCCATGGTGCTCCCATGGCAAATCCTCTGGAGCGCCAGCAGAAAAAATCCCAAAAGATCCATATTTACATCCCTCATTGAGGATCTGGTCCTGTTACTCCCAGTTTTGAGCTCCCCATATTCCTCTTCCCAGGGATCACTCTTGGATGTGTGTGTGGGCATCGGTGAGAAACGTGGGCTTTAATCATGGAATGGTTCCTTAAAACTCATCCCATTCCACCTCCTGCCACTTCCCACTGTCCCAGGCTGCTCCAAGCCCCAGTGTCCAGCCTGGCCTTGGACACTTCCAGGGATCCAGGGGCAGCCCCAGCTGCTCTGGGAATTCCAGCCCAGCCCCTCCCCACCCTCCCGGCCAGGAATTCCTTCCTGAAAATTCCTCAAAATTCAAAAGGCTTGGAGGACCCCAAGATGCCAGCATGCAAAACTGCAGGAAGGAAACTTCCCAGAGGACTTTCCAGAGGATAAGAAGGTCCAGGAGCACGGAATTCCCTGCACAGCACTCACCAGACTGGTTGAAGAGCACGGCGTGGTGGTAAATGTTGGGAGCCAGAAGGAGGAATCCAGGGAGTGGCAACGCGTGCTGGGGGGAGAACCAAACCCATGGTGGGAATCAGGGGGTGGGAATCCACCCCAATTCCCTGCTGGAAAGCAGCTGGATGAGAGCAGGCTCCAACCAATTGGGGGGCAGGCTGGGCATCCCTCAGGGCTCTGTGCTGGGCCAGTTCTGTGCAGTGCTTTCCTGAGGATGAGGGTGCTGAGTCTTCCATCAGTAAATCTGCGGACAACACCAAGCTGGGAGCGTGTGTCGACCTGCTGGAAGGTAGGAGGGCTCTGCAGAGAGACCTGGAACGGTGGGATGGATGGGCAGAGTCCAACAGGATGAGGTTTAACAAGGCCAAGTGCCAGGTTCTGCACTTTGGCCACAACAACCCCTGCAGTGCTACAGGCTGGGGACAGAGTGGCTGGACAGTGGCCAGGCAGAGAGGGACCTGGGGGTGCTGGTCAACAGCAGGCTGGACATAAGCCAGCTGTGTGCCCAGGTGGCCCAGACAGCCAATGGCACCTGGCCTGGATCAGGAATGGTGTGGCCAGCAGGGGCAGGGCAGGGATTCTTCCCCTGTACTGGGCACTGGTGAGGCCACACCTCGAGTGCTGTGTCCAGTTCTGGACCCCCCAGCTCAGGAAGGACGTGGAGACGCTTGAACTCATCCAGAGGAGGGCAACAAGGCTGGTGAGGGGCCTGGAGCACAAGCCCTGTGAGGAACAACTGAGGGAGCTGGGGCTGTTTAGTCTGGAGCAAAAGAGGCTCAAGGGAGACCTCATCACTCTCTACAACTCCCTGAAGGGCCGGGTGGGGCTCGGTCTCTTCCTCCAGGCAGCCACTGACAGAACAAGAGGACACAGCCTTAAGCTGCGCCAAGGGAAATACAGGCTGGATGTTAGGAAATAAATTTTTCACAGAAAGAGTGGTGAACCACTGGAATTGTCTGCTCGGGAAGGTGGTGGAATCACCATCCCTGGAAGTGTTTAAAAAAAGATTGGATGTGGCACTCGGGGCCATGGTTTAGTTGAGGTGATGTTAGGGCATGGGTTGGACTCAGCGGTCTCAGAGGTCTCTTCCAACCTGGTGATTCCATGGGATTCTGTGAACCTGGCAGCATGGGATCCTTTTTGTGCCAGTTCAGGAGTGGAAAGGTACAGGAAAAGCAGGAGAAGCAGAAGGGACTCACATTGTAGAACAGGGCCTCCTTGGAGTGCTTCCCAAACCGCTGGTACAGTGTCTCCTGGAAAATCCCCATCCTGGCAGACATCAGCAGGGCGAAGGTGAGGGCAGCAATGCCTGGAAGGGAAGCACAGCCCTGCAGCACAGCTCCAGGGAAGCAGCTGCAACTCACCAAATTTGGCTTTTGGGGGAAAAAAAAACCAACCAAAGCAGCCAGACCAAACTCCAGCGCCAGACTTTAAAGCCTCCTCCATGAAATCTTGTGCTGAAGGAACACCTGGATGAGGGCCAGCCCCTCTCCCTCTCTGCACCAAGGAAGTGTTCTCTTTGCCAAGAGAATTCCAAGGGTCCTGCCAGTATCCCAGAAATGTGGCCCTCACGTACCCAGCAGCCACCAGAGGAAAACCTGGGGTCCGTCCTCTTGATTTAAGCTGGAGTCAGATGCCTGGAGGGAGGAGACACAAGAGTCACCACGAGCCACCAGGTCCCTGCAGCTGCCCCAGACCTCCCTCCCACCTGAGCAGAGCTGGGAGCAGCCACTGACTTCCCACTCTGCTCCAGGGAACGCAGAGATTCCAGCAAAAAAGCGGCAGTGTCGGATCATAGCAGGATTTTTCCTGAAAGGAATGCCTGGGCTTGAGAGAGAGACTGAACTCTTTTAACCCCAAAAATAATCAGTGGCACTTTTAAAGCTCTCAAAGCCAGCCCATTCCCAGGTTCCTGTGTCCCCAACCCATTCCCAGGTTCCTGTGTCCCATCACATTCCCAGGTTCCTGTGTCCCCATCCCATTCCCGGGTTCCTGTGTCCCCAGCCCAGGGATGAGTGTGTAGAAAGGAATGAGAGCTCTGGCCAAGCTCCCCCCAGGAGCTTGTGGTCAAGAAATTGAGGAAATCAGGCTGAGGGTACAACCCCAGCAGCCTGACTTGCCTCAGCTCTTTCCCTGTGGATCAGGGAAAATCAGATTATTCACCTTTGCCACCACTGTCAGCTCTATCCCAAAATTCCAGCCCTGCTGGGAATTGATCTGGATTAACACAGAGCCCAGGCTGCAGAGCCCAGCCCTTCCTCAGCCACTCTGAGGACAAAAAGCTCTGAGATGATAGGGAATTTGGAGCTTTGACAGCTCCCTTTCATTCCCAATCTCTCAGAGCTGGATTAGTGCAGCCAATTTTCACCTGGCCACCACTCTGTGCCATTTCTTTGTCATCAGCTGACGGGGCCAGGCCGTGGCTGCTGACCCAGGAAAAGCTCCACGTTCCACATGGATTTGCTTCCCTCCCTCCTGTTCTCCAAGCACAGGCACTTTATTTAAGGGTCAGGCTGGATGACAGCAGGCCTGGAAAAATCCAGCCTGAAAGGCAACAATGGGATGAAAAGCGGGAAGATTTAAGATGAGTTTTGTTTAGGATTCACCCGCTCCTGCCTGCACCACAAGGCAAGAAAAAGCAGCTTCTTTGTTATCTCCGAGGCCAAAAAAAAAGAGGTTTATTCCCAGCAAAAAGCAGCATGAACAGGGTAAGAGCAACCTGGAATTAAATGAAATCCCATGTGCGTGTGCATCCAAACCCCAGGAAAACAAAACCAGCAGGAAAAGCTTTTCGGGGAGCAGATGCAGAGGTAGCAGACACCTCGTGTCCCCATCAATAACCAGGCAAAGGGAATTCCTGAGGAAGCTGCTGGGGTGCACAGCCACGACCCTTCCCAGTCCTTACCACTTGCTTTGCAGACATGAAAGTGCAGGTGAAGATGCCCAGGGACACCAGGGCTATGGAGGCGTACTTGGACACGCTGTACCTGCGCAGGGGACAAGGGACACGTCACCGAGCCCGCCTGGCTCCTGGCCATCCCCTGCTTCCCTTCATTCCTGCCCCACTGCACCCCCGCAAATCTGGGATAACCAATTGCACATTCCCACTTCCTAACCCTGGGAATTGCTGGGAGGGCCGGCTGACTCCAGCTCAGCACCTAAAGAAGCTTTTCTCCCAAGAATTTGTCCCCGTACTTCCAGCCTTGGGTCTGCACAGCCACAACAGCAGCGTTATCAGTGTCTTATCGACGTGTTATCAGCACTGCTGGAGCCACAATCCCCCAGCAGAAGGGCTGCTAGGGAGGCACTGAGCTCCACGCCAGCCACAGCATCCCCCCAGGAGCACTTCCAGAAAAGCCAGGAACGAACACAAGGGCTGCAGCTGTGTAAAATCTCTTCCCAGCCCATGATTCCCTCAAAAAAAAAAAAAATGAGGGAGAGGTGGAAATGCAGAAGGAGCTACTGCAGCCTCTACTCCACGCTGTGTGTCCCAGTTTCCCATCATTAAAATCAGAGTATTTAACAGGAGAAGTGATGGCACAAAACACCCACCAGGATTAAGGCCTTGGCAGAGCATTCCCCGATGATATGGGAAGAGGTTTGAGGTTTGTGATTTACCTTTTCTTCAAGATGATGATCCCTAGAGCCATGCTTGCTATGAGAGAACCCTGGGGAAAAAAAAGAAAGGGAAAAACAAACCAGGAGGTCAGCAGGCCAGAATTCCCCATATCGGGATGCTCATCCCAAAGGGACACCACAAACTCAGTGGGATGGATGCCAAAACACCACGAGAAATGCCAGCTTTGAAGCAGGAAAACTGACAGGGAGAAGGAACAGCTTCCTTTGGGTTGGATATTGGGAAAATTCCTTCCCTGAAAGGGTTGAGTGGAAGGTGGAGTGCTGGAGTCCCCATCTCTGGAGGGATTTAAAGCCCTGTGGATGTGGCACTTGGGGACACGGGGCAGTGGTGCCCTGGGCAGTGCTGGGAATGGTTGGACTCCATAAGTTTAAAGTTCTTTTCCAGCCTCAATGATTCCATGATTCTGAGTCCCTTCATCCAGGGAAAGAAGGTGAGCTGGGTGGTGGGAATGAGGATACTGGGTTGGATCTCCTAGCCAGGAAACCTCCCCATTTTTTGTCTGCCCACTGGTGACACTCAGTGTGTGACCAGAACGTGGCCAAATCCCACTGGTTTAACTGGGAACAGGAGCTCAGCTCCAGGGATTGACTGCAGGGCCAGAGCCACCCCTGAGAGTTCATGTGGGACAGGGCTCCTCCAGTGTGGGCTGGTTTTATCCTTTTTCACCTCTCCTGACTCCAGATATTCCACCCCCAGGATGTGCTGTGGGAAAACAGCCCCAGCCAGGAGATTTTGTTATTCCCAACAGCTGGGGCTCCATTTCCTCGGGTTTTAACTACCCACACTTCAGTGAAGATGCAGTTTAATGTTTTTTTTCCAAAGCAAAGACCTGTCCAGGTGGAACCAGGCCAAATCCCAAATCGAAGCTCTCTGACCTGGGATGTTCCAGACTAAAACATGAACCACTCGGTGGCAGGGGAAAGCTGGATCCCTTTGGCCAGCAAGAGTCTGGGATTGGTTTTGTCACTGTCACTTCCCCCTCACCTTTGGAATTCCAAAGCCTGTCCGAGCCTGTTCCCTGTCTGTTCATTTAACTGGAATTTAATGATCAACACCATGAAGTGAGACCTGGAGCTGAGCTTTGGAGCGAGGCTGCTCTGCCACAAGCTGGAATTCAGGACTTCCATAGGGGTTTGGTGCTCTCAGGAGGCAGGACACATGGAGCAGGGATAATTCCAGCAGAAATGATGGAAAAGGAGGAGGAGGAGGACGGGGCTCACCGAGCGGAAGATCATGTGCAGCGGCATCGCAATGTTCAGGTTCAGGGCGTAGTTATTGACCACACTGACGGTGAAGAACATGGCCACCATGATGAAATAGTTCCTGAAACATGGAAAAATATCTGGGAGCTGTGCAGGGACCTCCCTGAGATGCTGGGAGACCCCTTAGGAATACTCATGGCATGCATGGAAAAGTCTGGAGCACAGCAGAGCTCCCGGCTCTGTAACCAGGATCATCCCCAGTGGAGAAACGCAAAAGGAATTTGGGTGATTTCCCAGGAAAACTCTCCCTTCCCACTCCCACCATCCCAAATCCCAGAGATAAAAAGCTCTTTAAGCACGGAAAACTCTTCCCTGTGCAAAACTCTGCCCTGTTCCTTGCCAGGGAAGGATCTGATGGCAGTTTCCCATTAAAAATTCCCGATAAACAAGTGCGTATTTTATCGGACCTCACAGCTTCCCAATGTGGCTCTGCAGATGCTGCAGGATGGATGGGATTTAGCCAGGAAAAGTGGAAAAGCCATTTTACGGAATGCTTTTTGGAGGTAAGAGAGAGCCAGGCAATTCCTGCTTGGAAAAACCTTGGGATTGTACCTGATGGGGATGGCTGGGCGCTTCCTCCCGAAGTTGGCCTCGAAGATAAAACCTTCCACTGCAATAAACAGGAACTGGGAGAATGTCACGATGTTCCCACATCCTGGGAATTGCCTGCAGGCATGGAAAGACAAGGATCAGAGCCATTCCATGGAGAACAAACATCGGGATCCAATAAAAGGAGGCAACAGCTCTGTATTTCCAGAGGAGAATCACCCTGGAGAAGATTTACTCAGCGTTTATTCACCTGAACTTGTACAAACACCTGCAAGGCGTTTCCTCAAACATTTCCAAGGAGAAACTGGTCAGTCAGGTCAGGAAGTGAAAGAGAAAACTGCTGGATCTCCCTCTTTCCCATGGGAAGTGGCTTTAGGAGGACTCTGTCCCTTCCTAAAAGCTGCTGTGTTCGTTGGAGGTGATCAATGGTTGAGTCCATCCAGGAGGAAAAGGCAGCTGGAAATCCCAATATTCCTCATTCCCACTGCAGGAGGGAAGTGCCAAGGTCAGGTCCGTGCTGGCAGAGTGCCCCTGGTTCAGATTTGCTCCATTTCCTCTAAAAAAACTTCAGCTCCCCTGTGTTTTTTGGATGCTAAAAAACCCCCTTTGGTTGTGGGTTCAAGAAGGGACTAAAAGCCCTCACAGGAACCCCAAAAAGTCCTGGCAGGAAATCCCACGTGACATCCGTGGATCCTGTTAATGTGACACCAACTCCACAAGGTTTCAAAAAAGCCACAAAATTTTGTCTGAGCTCAAGAGAGACCCTCTAAGTCCCTTTTTGTCCCCTCAGAGGGACCCAGGAATGCAGAATTGCCACCAGCTCCCAGCAACCCAAGCTTGGTGTTTATCCCGTGGGAACGGGAATTTCCACACCAAACAAACCCTCCCTGCAGCCTGATCCTCCCTAAGGAGCTTCCAGGGAGCAGGGAAGGATTTCCCGGGAAGCAGAAGCTCAGAGGAGGCCGTGACAGGGCAGATCACGGGAAAGCTCGTGGGAAACAGAGGGATTTGAGGGAATCCTTCCCAGAAACCGAAGCCAAGGACTCCTGGGAGAATCCTGCTCCCCACCCTGCTGCACGAGGACACGGCTTCCTCATGGAACGCGCTGTCCCTGACAGTTCAGGATGCAGTTTTGCAGGATTCAAGCTGGGAGATGCCCTGGAAAACGAGGAATATCCAAGCTGTCTCCTCCAAATTCTCCTCTGTCCCCCCACAGAGCTCTCAGAAGCAGCAGCAACCTGGTGAGTGCAGGGCTGGCCCATCTGGCACCAAACAGCACCTGGAAAAATCCCCTTCTCTTGCTTTTTCCAGGGATAGGCACCACCCTGAGCCACTCCCCTCTGTGCCAATTCCCACATTCATCTCAGCATAATTATCCATAAAACTTCAATCCTCAGGTTAAAAGGTCCAAAAGTTCCTTGCAGGGGATGGGTGGGGGGAAGAGAAGAGACCCTGAAGCAGAGCAAGAAGCTCCAAGATTGCAAACCTTATCTCCAACCTTATCTCCAAGGGAGCTGTAAACCTGGGATAATCCAAGGCTGGTTCCATGCACTGGACTTTGCCTCCTCCCAGTTCCCAGATCCCTGGACATGACCCCACGGTATCAGCAATGTTGGCACTCAGAGTTATGCGCTGGCTGATAAGAGAGAGATAAGAAAGGGCTTTATCTGCTCCTTCTTTGGCTCACAGTCCTCACCCAGATCCACCTAAAAAAAAGAGATAAATCCAGATCTATCAACCCAAGATCTGCTTCAGCTGTAGACAACTGATAAGAGTCCTCCCAACAGGAAATTTCCCTGCTCTCTCTCCTACAATCCCACTTCACCACGTGGAAAAGGAGAAAATCTGATTTTTGGGCCCTAATTTATCTCCCTTCCACAACAATTCAAGCCCAAGATTTCTTGTTCTGCCTCCACAGGCCAGCAGAAATATTCCTCTCCTCTTCTCTGCGTTTAAAGTCTTTTGTCTGCCCTCAGGGATCTCCAGACTGAACATTTCTCATTCCTTTACTTTCCTTAAAAATCCTGAGCCAATTTCTTCCCAGTCACCTTTACTACTCCTCACTGCCTTTTCCCGTGATCCTGCTCCAGGATTTTGCTCATTATGGGAACATTCATCTGCAGGAGGAACTCTTCCTTCCAGACACACCAAGACCCAAAGAAATAATTGGTGTTGTCCCAATTTTGGGACTAAAGGTGAGCAGGGCTGGTAAAAGGCATAGGAATTGAGCTGTTAGGAACAGAGGAATTCCTAAAGTGGATGAGAGGTACTGCTTAAGAGAAGGTTTTGTGTGAAAAGCAGCTTTTCCTTGACGTCTGCAACTGGATTTTTGGAATTTGCTGCTCCAGGGTTTAGTCATCTTTGAATAATTCAGTTTTTGAACAGGGCCAAAAGTTTTGGTTTAAGGTTTGCTTGGAGGAGACACAAGTGGCAAGAAGCCAAATGCAAAGGGTTTTTTGGCTTCCAAAGGGTTCATCCCTCTTCTGTCACTGATGCTGCAACATGAGCCAGGCAGGAGAGGCAGAGGTTGGAGCAATCCCTGCAAGGAAAGACAACTCCCCACGCCAGGTCTCTTCTTCCAGGAATTGCTTCTTGATTTATCCAGCAATTATGCAACCTTGTGTTAAGGCACCTGAATCCCGTGTTGGAGCAAATATCCCAACTGCTGGATTTTGGAGTTCCTTATTCCCTTCATAATGTGGGATATCGACGAGCAGGGAGGGAGTAAGGGCTGGTTTTGAACGCCGGGCACGGCTGAAGCGCACTGAGGGCTCAGGGGATGCAGCTCCACGCTGACTCACTGGGATTTTAGACACAGAACCAGTTCAGGCATCACTTTTTTTCCAGTCAGGCCCTTTGGCCTTGCCAGCTTTCTGAGCAGCCCTTTCCCAAGCCCTTCCAGCCTGCCTCCATCAGGATGAGGAAGGCGAGATCCCCAAAAACATCAGCCTCCGATCTAGGAATTCAACTCCGCTCCAGCGCCAAGGGGACTCGGTGACTTTGCAGCGAGTGACGATTCCCAAGATCGCATTTCCAGATGGAAAACATTCCCTGCTGTCCCCAGGGACAGCTCCTGCACGTCTTCTCCTTGGGATTTCAGCGGTGCCCGCTCCGGGAGCTGGGATCGGGCTGGGATGCGCTGGGGACACGCCGGTGCCACGGTCCCTGTGCCGGTGGAGAGGGGACATCCCCCGTGCCCGGGCAGGTCACCGACATGGCCCACACCGAGGGACAACCCCAAAACACCCCAAAACCCCCATCCAGCGGGGACACGAGGCGATGATCCAGCTCTGGGCTCATCCTGGCACTTCAATGAAGAGCCCCAGGGCCTGGAGGGTAAAACCCCCCCTCAGTGCCAGCCCCGGGTACCCCCACTCCCCAAATCCCCCCAAAACCCACTCTGCCATCGCTGCTGCCGCCTCCCCTCACAAACCCTGAGGTCGGTGGGAGAGCCCTGACCCTGATCCCATTGGAATGGGCTCCCTGACCCTTTATCCCCCCCCAAATCCTCTCCGCGGCCCCGCACCTGGCCAGCAGCTCCAGGAACACGACGTTGCTGCAGCAGCCGCCGAACACCAGCCCCACCGCCACGGCCGGGTGCATGGTGTCGCTCCGGGCAGCGAGGCGGCGTCCCGGGCCGCCCCCGCATCCCGATCCCGGGATTCTGCCCCGCTCCCGGCCCCGGCCCCGCCGCCCCCGCTTCCTCCGGCCGCCGGTAGTTCGCTCCCCGCCCGCCGCGCCGCCGCCGCCGCCGCCGCCGGGACTACAACGCCCGGGAGGCTCCGTGCCGCCTCAGCGCGGCTCCCTATGGGCGCCCCGCCGCGGGGCACGATGGGAGCTGTAGTTCTGTAGGAGAGCGGTAATGGCGGCGCTGAGGTGGCGTCAGGAGAAGGCGCGGCTCAAGCGTTGCTTGTGGTGAGGAGCAGCCCGTAATTGACTTTTTGGGGTTATTGCGTGACCCCAAAACGCCAGATAGAAGCAGTTCCTAAGGATTCAGTGCCAAGTAATTCCTTCGCTGTTCAAAATAATGAGTATTATTGAAAGACTGGGAGAGCTAGGTGTGCTCACCTGGAGAAGGCTCCAGGGAGAGCTGAGAGCCCCTTGCAGGGCCTAAAGGGGCTCCAGGAGAGCTGCAGAGGGACTGGGGCCAAGGCATGGAGGGACAGGAGCCAGGGAATGGCTTCCCAGTGCCAGAGGGCAGGGCTGGGTGGGAGATTGGGAATTGGGAATTGCTGGCTGGGAGGGTGGGCAGGCCCTGGCCCAGGGTGCCCAGAGCAGCTGGGGCTGCCCCTGGATCCCTGGAATGTCCAAATCAAGGCTGGACATTGGGGCTTGGAGCAGCCTGGCACAGTGGGAGGTGTCCCTGCCCATGGCAGGGGTGGAATTGGATGGGCTTTAAGATCCATTCCCACCCAAAACATTCCATGATTCCATCAGGAATGTCCAGTTCTAAGGTTTTGTGGAATCCCCACAGAATCATCTGTCAAACCCTCTGTGAGCAATAGGAACCACATCAACTAAAAAGTAAGAATTCCATCCTGCAGGTATTTCGTTTTCAACCCATTTTTGATCTGAATCAGGCCCTAATCTCTTTTAAATCTTTGAATACCACAGGTGTAAAATCCCATGAAAAAATTCAAAACAAGCTACAATCAGTCCAAGAATGAAGCGCTGCTTTTTTATGACTTCCAGCACCTCCAAGAATGTGAACAAAGTCTTGGCAGCTCCTCTGCTGCTAAAAGTTGTTAAAGACAGGGTGAAACTGCCAGGTTTACCCTTTTTTTTTGGGCTCTCTGACTCCAAACTGGAGATCCCAAGGTTTCCAATCCTTACCTGAGGGCTGCAAATGGAGATTGCTTGGAGTTTTTGTCCTCAGGACCTCAAAACCTGGAAACTGAAGCAACGAGAGCCAGAAATGTTTGGATATCTCATGGGTTTTGCCTGCAGATAAAAACCCAGCAGTCTCTTGATAAAATCATCACAAAATCAGGGGGTTTGGGGCCTCCTGTGTGACGTTTCCAGGTATTTTGGCGTGGATGTTCTGCCAGAAAATAAATCTTTGGGGCTCCTGTGAGACCCTGGAAACCCAAAGTTGTTGCTGAGCTGAAGTTTGCTGTGCCCTCACCTCACAAAATATTTCGGTGTTTTCTGACCTCTCTCTAGGTAGAAACCCTCCGGGTGACTTCCTTGGTCTTCCAGCAAGCCTTTTTAAATGGTTTCTATTTAATTAAGAAGCACCATGGCTCATTAGCAGCAAACAAAGCCGACTGCTGGGATCTCCTACCACCTTTTTAACATTTCCAGGCTTTCCTGCTTCCACCTCCTCAGCTCTGCACAGGTCAGGATGATGGATTGTTTTTCTGTTCCATTCCCTAATCGGCTTTTTTTGCTACTTTTGGCCTTCTAATTTTGCTTTCTTGGAGCTTCAAAAGGAGGGGGTTTGGGGGGAATTGAGGTGGTTTTGCTGCCACAATCATGCAGCACCTTGGATCTAAACTGCAATAAAGGCACACAACAAATTGGGTTTTTTTGAGGGGCTGCAGGGTGAAAAAAACCCCAAAATGCCAGCTCAGGAAGATTTTGGAGCTGTTTTGGCCATTTCCTCCCATCCTGTCCTTTATTCCTTGGGAAAAGAGCCTGACTCCCACCTGGTTCCATCCTCCTGTCAGGGAGGTGTGGAGAGAGATTTAATAATAAAATTCACTCCCCATTGAAATAAAAATCAACTTTGTTCACGATTCAGTGCCCATCGATTTTGTGACATGCAAATAAATGATGAAATAATGTCAGAAAGTCGAAGAAAAAATAATTAGCATTTTAAAAAAAAGAAAATAATTAATTTATGTATTTTTTGAAAGTATTCATAAGTTATTTAAGAATCAGTTCACCTTCTCTGGTACAAATCTGTGGCACTCCAAGGTTGGGATAAGCCCTGGCAGCAGTTTGGAGTTCCTGACTTCTGGAATTAAGGAAAAAACCAGAATTTTGACCTCTTAGGATGTTGGGTGAGGGATCAGAAATCCTTCAGCTGTGCCCAAGAACCACCTTTTGAGTGGATCTGTGAGAAAATGGGAGCAGGGAATTGAGAATCCCAGATTTTTTTAGTAGTTTGCCGCTTTTCCCAGCCTTGATTCCACAGAGAAATGGGGTTTTTTGGTCTTTCCTTTGGGTACAAACCCAGTGATGAGGGAAACCAGGCAGAGCCGGTTTGTCCTGCATGGAAAATTCTCATTTTAGCTCCAGGAAATCATTTTTTTAAGCCTCTTAAATGGGGCAAAATGTGACAAAACACCAGGAAATTGGACTTTGTGACACAGAGAGGTTGTGGCTATTCCGTGGCTGGAGGTGTTTAAGGTTGGATGGGGCACCTGGAATGACCTGGATTTTCTGTTTCATCTCTCTGTGGTTTTTGGAGCTGGGAGAAGATGACTCCCGATGATTTCTGGGTTTGGAGCACCTTGAAGATTCCCAGTGTGAGAGGCTGATCCCAGGTTTTAGTGGGATTTAATAACTCAATAAACAGCTTGGAGAAAAAGACATTTAAACATCTCTAAATGGTTTTCCCTCAAAACCCAGCAAGGTGAGATCCCTCACCTGGCTCCTCTCCTTCCCACTCCTGTGCCTGAGCCCCATCCTGCTGCTTTTCCCAGAGAAAGATGAAGAATTCCTGTGGGATTTGGCTGTGCGGACAAGGCTGGACTTGTCCTCTCTTCCAGGCAAGTGTTCCCTGTTCCTGAATTCCCTGCAGGATAAAAGAGAGGTTTGGAACAAGTTGGGAAATGATGCTCAGGGGGTGAATTTGGGGATTTATTTCCTGGTTTTCATCCCCAGCTGTTGCTCTGGGCAAAGGAGGGAAGAGCATCCTAGATTTTAGTGGGATAACAGCCCAGCTGTGGGATTTGGGAGTGCCAAGTTCGGTTTTTTTGTAGGGATTTTTCCCCTCACCTCATCAGCACCCTGCCATTAATTTCATTTTTTTGGTGGATTTAAGTGGGGAGACTCTCACACAAAATTCCCAGAGCAGCTGTGGCTGTCCCTGGATCCCTGGAAATGTCCAAGGTCAGGCTGGATGGGGCTTGGAGCAGCCTGGGATAGTGGGAAGTGTCCAGAGGGTGGAACTGGATGAGCTTTAAGGTCCCTTCCCACCCAAACCGTGCCAGGATTCCACGACAGCCAAGCTGAGGACACAAACAGAGACTCAGCCACATCAGGAGGGGAAAACACAGGGAACAGATCCTGGGATTTGGATTTCTCCCCGTTATTTGTATTTCCATGGCAGGGCTGAGTATTTATGGGAAGAATTAAATCCTTTTTGGTGCCTGGATCCCAAACTGATCCAACCCAGAGCGCTGGTGGGAGAGACAACTCCTGCCTTAAATCCCTCAGCCCCAAAACTTCCCGTCTCAGCTCCTTCACCTTTTTTTGGGGGGGAATGTGCACAACAGAAGTTCCAGAAGTGCAACTCCACTTCCATTGGAAACACCCCAAGGCCTGGAATTTTGCAGCTGGAGTCTTTCCCTCCTCTCTTGGGAAGCTTTTTGTGGTTGTTGGCGTTAAATTCCCTTTTTTTTTTGGGGTTCTATCGCGTCACTTAAAAATAACCCCCAGAGGTTATTTTTAGGTGCTTTTGAAGGGCTGAGTCTCTCTCCTCTCCTTAAATTCTCACATTTCTGGGATTATTTATTCCCTCAGAACCTTCCAGCTCCCCCAGCTCTTCCTCCTGCTCCCTCCTCAGCAGAGATTTTCCCAGGAATTCCAGTTATTTGCAAACACACCTCGAATTTTTGCAGCTTTCCTCAGCTCAGCATTCCAGAAACTCTGGAATCTCTGGATGGAGAGGAAGCATTCCTGCTGTCCCAAACATTCCATTTTCCAGGAGATCCAGGAGGGGTTTTTTACCACTCCTGGGTGGTTTTTTACCAGGGGTTTTTACCACTCCTGGGTGGTTTTTTACCACTCCTGGGTGTTTTTCTACCAGGGTTTTCACCACTCCTGGGTGTTTCCCAGAGTTTTTCCCTTGGTCCAAAGCTCCAGGATTCTGTGACTCCTTTCTCCTCATCAATTCTTTAATTCCCCCCATTTTTTATTCCTTTTGTTTTCCTCTGCCATGGGGTTTTTTTTTGGGATAAATTCCAAATTTCTCTGGATCAAGCAGTGTTGCTGCTCCAACTGCCCGTGCCAGTTGGAACTTGTTAAAAATAAGAACAACTCCGGGCATATTTTGGGGGGAAAATTTGAAAGAACTTCATTTTTTAATTACTTTTAAGCCCTTTCCCCCTTCCTCCCCCTCATTCCAAGGTTGTTAAACTCGACATCCCTGCAAACGAGCTGGAAGAACTCCAACCTGAGGTGCTTTTCCCTCTGGAAATCCTCCCTGCATTGGATTTTTCTCTCCATGCTTTAGGCAAAGCAACTTTCCAGAGGTGATTGATGGGCATCTTTTCCATTAAAATTCCTCAGAACGTGCAAAGAGGAGGAAAAGAGATTTTTATATTTTTTTTTCCTTTTTATATTATTTTTATTATTTTCATATATTTATATATTATTTTCCTTTTCCAGAATCAGAGTCGTCCGTATCCAACCATGTTTGGATTTGGAATTTTTGCCTTCGGTGGGATCCAGGGAAACCATCCCTAAAATGTTTTTTTGGGGGGGGCTTTGTGTCCTTTTTGTAAATTTTTCTCCCAACTTTTGCTGCTTTTGGCTCCCACATTTGGGAATTCGAGCTCTTCCTGACCTCATGGAGCCAAACTTTCATTGCAGGACCCTGGAGGGTTTGGAAAATTGGACTTCCCTGTCTTGTTGGAAGAAGTTCCAGGGTCTGACAAAGACTTTTGGAATCACAGCATTCCCTGAGGAACCGGACGTGGCCATGGGGCCTCCAAAAAGCCTTTGAGGAGTTTGTGGAATTGTGGAATGGTTTTGGAAGGGACCTTAAAGATCCTCTCATTCCACGCCCTGCCATGGGCAGGGACACTTCCCGCTGTCCCGTTTTGGTCGGAAGTTGCTCCAAGATCCCTTCTGAGAGGGCTGGAAAGCTCCTCCCACCCCATCCTTTTCCCGTGGTTCTTCTCCATCTTTTCCTGGCTTGCTTGGTCCCACTTTCCTTTGACTCCAGGAAGCAGCTCCGAGAACGGACCCAGTGTTAAAATCTTCCTGATTTATTGCTCCACTCTCGTCCCCTCCCATTGTGGGGCTCTAGGAGAGTTCATTCCATGGGATTTGGGCTCCTAAATCCATGGATGGACAATTTATTCCATGATTAGCACCATTCCTGGCATCAAAACATCCCAAAAACTGTCACATTCCCAAAAAATGCCCAGATCCAGCATGGAGCGAGGAGCAGGCAGTGAGGACACGACCCCTTTTTTGGGTATAAAGAGAAGTTTTTAGCTATGAATTAGAATTTTCTCTTTTTAACAGAATCCTTGAGGTTGGAAAAGCCTTCCAGGGTCATCCAAGCTGTGCCTGATCCCCACCTTGTCCCCAGCCCTGAGTGCCACATCCAGGTGGCCTCCTGAAGGTGAGAAATCCTGGGAAAGGAGCTGGGAATGGAGCTCCACGTTTAACCCCTCAGCTGCCAGCACAGCCCCTCGCTCCTCTCTTTGTTTCCCTAAAACGAGCAATTTGGGATTTATTTCTGATTGTGGGAGGGGGTTTGGGTGGGGTGTGGATGATCCCTGTTTGCCTCGGGATGAGGGGTGGAGGATGGGAAGGGATTTCTCAGCTTGCTCCTGGCGCAGGTCATTTATTCCCATCTCAGTTTGTCCATGAATTATTCCAGCTGTCCATCAATTACTCCATTTTTCCATCAATTACTCCATTTTTCCATCAGTTACTCCATTTTTTCATAAATTACTCCATTTTTTCATAAATCACTCCAGTTTTCCATAAATTACTCCGTCTTTCCATAAATTACTCCCATCTTTTTCCATAAATCACTCCATTTTTTCCATAAATCACTCCATTTTTTCCATCAATTACTCCAATTTTTTCCATCAATTACTCCATTTTTTTCCATAAATTACTCCAGTTTTCCATCAAATACTCCATCTTTCCATAAGTTACTCCAATTTTTCCATAAA
>NW_024580669.1:779293-789308 GCF_017639235.1 Corvus kubaryi | reverse complement strand
CATCAAATACTCCATCTTTCCATAAGTTACTCCAATTTTTCCATAAATTACTCCATTTTTCCATAAATTGCTCATTTTTCCATCAGTTACTCCATTTTTTCATAAATTTCTCCATTTTTCCATAAATTACTCCAATTTTTTCCATAAGTTACTCCATTTTTTCATCAATTACTCCATTTTTTCATCAATTACTCCAGTTTTCCATCAAATACTCCATCTTTCCATCAGTTACTCCAATTTTTCATAAATTACTCCATTTTTCCATAAATTACTCCAATTTTTTCCATAAGTTACTCCATCTTTCCATCAGTTACTCCATTTTTCCATAAATTACTCCATCTTTCCATGAATTACTCCATTTTTTCCATATATTACTCCAGTTTTCCATAAGTTACTCCATTTTTTCCATCAATTACTCCACTTGTCCATAAATTCCATTTCTCCCCTTGGCTCCCAGGGTTTCCCTGCAGCTCAGTCTCAAGGGAATCCTATTTTCCTGTGGATTTTCCAGGTTTTTCCACAGGCACTCCAGAGCTTTCCAGCTTGCACTGTTGGTGCTTTAATGTCATTTCGGATCCGGCAAATTCCCAATATTCCCAAGCAGTTCTCCCAGCTTTCAAGAACTGAAATCATGGAATTGTGGAGTCATTTTGGTTGGAAAAGATCTCCAGGATCATCAAGTCCAACCAGGACTGTCCCAAACCACGTCACCAAGTGTCACATCCACTCGTTTTTTGGACACTTCCAAGGATGAAGACTCCACCACTTCCCTGGAAAACCCATTCCATGCCTGCCCACTCTCTATCAGTGAAGGAATTTTTCCTAAAATCCAACCTGAACCTCCCCTGGCACAGCTTGAGGCCGTTTCCCCTCATCCCATCACAAGATTCCTGGGAGAACAGGCCCAACCCAAAACCTCCTTCCAGGGAATTTGGGGATTTTTCCTCGTGCAAGAATGGAGCAGCAACAAACGAAGCCGAGGATTGAGGTGGGAAGCCAAGGAGAGGAGATAAAAAGTGGGATAAAAATCCGTGGAACTCATCAGCACAGGACGTGGAGAACGTGGGAAAAACAAAGGAAGTGGTTCAAAACTTGAAGATTCCCAGAAGTTCCTGCAGGGTGGTGGTGAATGGAAGCACATTCCAAGGAGCTCCAGGAAGTCACTGAGCTCTGGATCCCTGGATTATGGAAGGATGGAGCTGTCTCCATGTGCTTTTCCTGCTCTCCCACTCCCCTTATCCCTGGAGGAAGCACCCCCCGACCTCTGCCTGCGGCTCCCGCGTCGTTCCCTCATCCCTCGCTCCCAACATCTGCTGCCTCTGCAGGAATATTTCCCTGGCACCAGCTGCAGCTCCCTGGCAGCATGAGAAGCAGCAGGGTTGACTCCCAGCTCCTCGATTTTTCCCAGGATCTGCAGGATTTTCCGTGTGTCCTGGAGTGCTCAGCTCCTTTCCCATCTCTGGTGAGGCTTCAGAGGATGAAACACCTCCAAAACCGCTGGATTTTGGATGCTGCCCTTTCCTTTTGTCTCCTGTGGACCAGGTGAGTGAAAAATGGGAGAAATGTCTGGAAAAATGGGGAAAACTCCCTGCCCTCCAAAGTGAGGACACGAGAGAAGGTTGGAATCCTGAGCCTGATTGGAATTCTGCCAAAAAAAAAAAAAATACTGCCAAGGAGGGAAAATGAGATTTATTCTTGATCTTGTTGCTGTCTCTGGGCTGGGGTTTTTATGCTGTGACCTTCTCGTGAATTTTCCAGCTGGTAAACCCCACTTGGAGCAAAAAATATCTGGAAAAGGGACCAAAAAAAAATAAAAACCCACCAAAAAATGAAAAAAAAGAGGAGATCTGTCAGGTACCTTAAATATTCTTTGGAACACTCAGATTCAGGAGAATGATGGAAATTTAGGGATAATTTGCCTCCCTCCTTGCCTTAAATCAAATCCGGCAGCCTCTTATTTACAGGGAAGAGAAAATCTGAAGTGGAGGCTTAAAACCTCATCCAGAGGAGTGGCTCTGGTTATTTTTAGGGATCACTGGCTGTTCTTTCCCTTGGAATAAATCAGCATTCCATGATGGGCTGTGGTGGGTGACCATCACCGTGAGGGCACAATTTTGTGTCCCTCAGATTTTTCCTTCTCCCCTCATTTCTCCTCTAAAGCAGCAGCTCAGCTGATGGCATTCCATGGGAGAAATGGGATTTTTCCCCTCTTTTCCCCCTCTGTTTTCCATCTGATTCCCCACGGAGCAGCCACAGATTTCTTCCCATGGAAAAGCAAAATCAGGAGGCACTCAGGGACCTCAGGAAGGGCTGGTGACAGAGGCCACCCCTTCTCTGTCCAAGAAATGCAGAATTAATTCTTTTATTCTCATTTTCCTTCTCCCTCTCCGATTCTTTTAATCCTGGGAATATTAATATTGTTAATACCCTGGAAATATTAACATGAATACCTTGAAAATATTAATTTTACTTCTCTAAGGAAAGCCTGGAGGTGGCACTCAGAGCTCTGGGCTGGTGCCAAGGTGGGCACAGCTTGGACTCGATGGTCTTGGAGGGCTTTTCCAACTGAAATAACTCTGGAATTCTGTGGGATGGGATCCCTCCAGAGCTCTGGGAAACTTGGCAAAGGAATGGGAGATTTTTGGTGTTCATGTAGAGCAAAGTGGGACCTGAGCAGCTGAACCTGCTGGGAGTTGCTCGGATGCTTCCAGCAGGGATCATTCCCTCAGCTGGCGCATCCCGAACGTCCGTGGGTGGAATTGGGATGCTCCAGCTGTGGGGGATGATCCATGGCTCAGATCTGAGGGCTTCCCTCCCCATCCCACATCGCTTCCCAGCCTTTCTCTGGGATCTGTGTGGGAGGGCTGACACCTCCCAGAACTTCCATCCAAATATCCTGGAATGAGAGGAGGCTCTGAGATCTGGGAATGGTCAGGCTGGGAATAAAGGCCATCCCAAAAAGCAGAATGGGCAAAATCGCTGCTGGGTCGTGACCAAAATTGTGACCAGAAATTCCCAACACATGGAATTGCAAATCTCATCCCTTCCTGGAGCTCACGGGGCAGAGCAGCCTGAGGAAAAAGCTTGGGAAGAGGTGGAAAAATGGTCTTAATTCCTTAGGTTCAGCAGTGAGGGAACCTTTGGATAACAGCGAGGGGCAGAGGTGTCACTTGGAAATGGTTCTGGATCAGCAGCTCCTCTGCTGAGCTGCAGGAGATGTTTTTAGGATTTTTTTAGGAGCTGGAATCCCATTAACTTTGGGATGGGAACATGGACACATGATGGATTTCCCCATGCTGGACTCCAAAAAGTGGGAATGAATCCCGTGGATAAAACTTCAGCTGTTTCAACTCTTCTGATTTTCTCTTCAGCTGAATTATGGGATTTCTAACAGCAGAATTTTGACCAGGTTTGTCCCGATCCCCAGTTTGGAGAGATCCAACCTGCAGAGCAATCCCGGAGCTCCCGACCTGTGGGAATGGGATGAATCCCGACCTCGTTGCTTTCTGTGACCATGAGGTCTCAAAATCACAAATTCTCTTGAAATTGCCTTTTTTTTTTTTTTGCCATTCTGCTTCCCACAGGGATCATCCCAGGAGGACACCACTGGGAATGTGCTCCAGGGCTGAGACCAGGACCTTTAGGTCTCAAAAGCATTGAGGGGAGAGGCCATGATTGGGTTGGGAAGTTGGAAAATTGGGAAATTTGGATCTCAGGCTGCTCCTGTGCTCAGTGACCAAACTGAGGTGACTTTTTCATCCCTGGCAGTGGTTTTGTCACCTGCCCACCGTGGAATTGCCACCAGCTCTGGACCGGTGTCCCCAGGGAGCTCTGGGAATGGCAGCAGCACATCCAGCCTGGAAATCCCAGGATCCCGGGATCACTGAGGTGGGAAAAGCCCTCCAAGATCATCGAGTCCCAGCTGTGCCCCATCCCCACCTTGTCCCCAGCCCTGAGTGCCACATCCAGGAATTCCTTGGACACCTCCAGGGATGGGAACTCCAAACCTCCCTGGGCAGTTCTTTCCAATTCCCATCAACCCTTTTCATGAGGAAATTCCCGTTCCTGGAGTCGTTCCCTCTGGATTCTCCACGGGGATGTTTTCCCTGGTTCAGATTCCCAGATTTCCCTTCCATTTCTGGTCTAAACCTGCTTTTATTTTCCACGTTGAAACATTCCCAGTGAATTCCTGCACCTTCCCAATGAAAAACCCCTTTCCCAGCGGGATTTCGAAACCCCAAAAAGGCGCTCTGTGCTCCAAAGGAGATCCTGAAGGGTTTTTTCCTTTTCCATTCTTTTTTAATTGAAATGGATGAAAGGGTGGGAATGTTTGGAGTTGTTTGCCATGGAACTCATCCAGCTGGGCATTCCCTGGCATCCAGCTATGCTTGGATTCACTCTGGAGATCCAGTGTGGCTCCTCACTGGTCCAGGACTGGTCCCATCTCCTCATTCCTTGATTACATTCCCAAAGAATTGGAGCAATCCGCTTCTCCCAAACCATGTCTCTGCTCCAAGGGGAGCTGCTCTTGTCTCCCTGGATTGATTCTTGGGTTGCTCTGGGTATTTTTGGATGGAAAAGGAGCAAATTTTGGCATGGCCATAAATGGGTGAAAGGTGTCCGTGGGGAGAACCAGTTAAACCAGTAATGGGGAGGAGGACGCTTCCCATAATCCCAGTTACAGCCCTCTTGTGGGTTGGTCGTTCCAAGCAATGTTTCATCTCCGTGTTTTCCATAAAAAAAGGAGGGAGAGGGATTTTTTTGTGTGGATACAGGGACAGGACACAGGGAATGGCTTCCCAGTGCCAGAGGGCAGGGATGGATGGGAGATTGGGAATTGGGAATTCCTGGCTGGGCTGGAATTCCCAAGCCTGGCTTGGAAACTTGGAAATTCCTGGCTGGGCTGGAATTCCCAGAGCAGCTGGGGCTGCCCCTGGATCCCTGGAAGTGTCCAAGGCCAGGCTGGACACTGGGGCTTGGAGCAGCCTGGGATAGTGGGAGGTGTCCCTGCCTGTGGAATGGGGTGGCACTGGATGGGATTTAAGGTCCCTTCCCTCCCATTCTGGGATTCTGGGATTCTAAACCATCTCTGTTGCGTTTTCCATGGAGCAAAGCGGGAGAGTCCAGCAAGAAAAACACCTGGAAACACCATTTTGGACCAGAGCAAAAGCCACTCTGGAATCTGGGGGCTGAATTTATCAAGTGAGAGCCTTTATCTCGAAGGGAGGCTGATAAGAACCATCCCCGGAGCTGGAAATCCCAAAAGCTCCACTGGGCTGAGTGAGACCTCGTGGAGCATCCTCACTCCAGCTCTTCCTGGCCTCTCTGTCCCATCTCTCATCCTGAAAAGTCGTTTTTGGGTCTGTCCTGCTGCTTTTGAGGCCTCGGGAAGGACAAGGAAATGGGAACAGGAGCTGGGCGCCTTTCTGGTGTTTTTCCAGAGGTGGTTTGGGATCAGCAAACGCTGCTGGATGACCTTTCCCAGCTTTTATCTGATGGATGACATGTGGCTGCCAGGACACTTTGCTCAATATCAGGCCTGAATTCCAGCAGATCCCTCCTCCAGAGGGGTTGGAATTCAGGGAAGTGCCGGCTGCACGTGAATGCTCCTCTTTGTTTGCCTTGCCTCGCTCCCATTCATTGCTCCCAAATATTCCTGATTGCTCCAGGAGCTGAGGAGCCTGGCTTGGAAACTTCCCAAATTTCCTTCAGCACAGTTTATTTTTGTGATTTCCACTTGGCCTGAGCTTGATGTTCCCCTCTCCGGGTGGTTTTTTTTTTTTTTGATGATTAAAGAACTCGTTTTGTTCTTCACCCCTGCCCTGAGCCTTTGATGGAGCCTGTTTGGCTCCAGGGTTTGGGAATAAAAGCACGGAATTGTTCAGCTCCAGGTGTTCCCATCACAGCTGTCAAGAGCCCAGCATGAAAATTCCAGGTGGCCTGAGCCCAGATCCATGGAGAAAGGTGGCCCATCCCAACATTTATGGGCAGGGACACCTCCCACTGTGCCAGGCTGCTCCAAGCCCGAGTGTCCAGCCTGGCCTTGGGCACTGCCAGGGATCCAGGGGCAGCCCCAGCTGCTCTGGGAATTCCATTCCAGCCCCTGCCCACCCTCCCAGCCAGCAATTCCCAATTCCCAATCTCCCATCCAGCCCTGCCCTCTGGCACTGGGAAGCCATTCCCTGGCTCCTGTCCCTCCATGCCTTGGCCCCAGTCCCTCTGCAGCTCTCCTGGAGCCCCTTTAGGCCCTGCAAGGGGCTCTCAGCTCTCCCTGGATCCTTCTCTTCTCCAGGGGAACATTCCCAGCTCTCCCAGCCTGGCTCCAGCCCTGGGAACAGCTCCGTGGATTCCTCTGGATTTGCTCCAGCAGCTCCACGTGCTTTGGATGTTGAGGATCCCCAAGTGCCACATCTCCCCCTCTTCCCAACCCCTCCAGGGTTAAACCCTGCTGGAGCCGGGTTAAAAGCAGAACTCCGTGTCCTGCCTCATTTTGGGCACCTCCAAATGGCAGCTGGAGCCCCTGATCCTGTCGGGAATTGCGTTGGAGCTGCACAAACCCCTCCTGATTGCCCCGCTCTGGGATTGGGAGTGGATTCAGTTGCTGAATGCAGATCCAATTGCAATTAAGCCCATTCAGCTCCCTAACGAGGCATTCAGGGCTTTGGGAGGTTTGCAGGGTTCAATTAGGCTCAGTTGTTAAGCCTGAGTTTATGGAGTGCTCCTCCTAAGCCTGGGATCGGCATCAATCCCTAAAACTGAAGTCATCCTGGAGAGTTTGGGGGTGATTCAGGCAGAAACGATCTGAAGGGGAGGAAAAATTGTGGATATTCATGGGCAGGAAGCAGTTAATTCCTGGGATATTCCGCTGGAGTGGGGGAACATCGGTGATTTCCCTGCAGGCTCGGGCTGGGAAGAGCAAAATTCCACCTCTCCCGACTTTGAAACCCGTGGATATTTGAGCACCTGGAAGCTGCTGAATGATTTAAATCTCCTTTAGCAGCTCTTTGAGACTCTCGTTTATTAACGGGGCTGAGCCGAGCCTTGGGCTTCACCTGGGGCCACGTGGGGCTGGGATTCCCTGGAATGCTTTTTCCCATCCCAAGCCAATGTGCTCCTGTTCACCCTGGAGGTTCCTGGTTTTCCCTTTTCCTCTGTCCTTGACCTTTTTGGCCTGTTTAGCTCCTGGCCAGAGGATCTTTAGGGATGGATGGGACCTACCAGGGTGAGAGCTGCTCTTCACCAGCTCTGGAATTCCCAGGACCCCGGGCACGGAAATCCTCGGTGGGATCCCCTACTCCGAGCAGGAAAACTGCTGCTTTTTTGGGATATGGGATCTCTAAATCTTCCTTATTTTTGTTCTTCCCTGAGCTGAAATCTCCTCTGTTTGTGTGGTGGGAGCTCCAGGGGTGGCTGGATTGAGATTTTCCCAGTCCTTGGGAATGCAGCTCCGGATTTGGTTGCAGGAGGTGGGGGTTGGAGCTGGGGATCCCAGGAGGGTGAGAATTCCAATTTATTCCTGGGATCCTGTTTGGAGCTGAGCATCCCAGGAGGGTGAGAATTCCAATTTATTCCGGGGATCCTGTTTGGAGCTGAGGGTCCCAGGAGGGTGAGAATTCCAATTTATTCCTGGGATCCTGTTTGGAGCCGAGCATCCCAGGAGGGTGAGAATTCCCATTTATTCCTGGGATCCTGTTTGGAGCTGAGCATCCCAGGAGGGTGAGAATTCCGATTTATTCCTGGGGTCCGGTTTGGAGCTGATCTCCCTCTCCAGGAATCCCCATGGAACGTGTCCCACACATTCCCAGCCCTGCACAAGACTCTGCCCACCTCACCCAGAGCTTTGGGGCCGCCCCACTGTCCCCACCCCAAGGAGCCAAGTGCGGTGCTTGTGTCCTTTCTGGGGTCGTTTCCTGAACGTTTGAACCTCAAACGTTCCCTTCCCTGCCTCAGTTTCTCTCTGCCTCCCAGTCTCCCATCTGGGAGACAATTCCTTAGGAATCTCTGCTGTCGGGAGATGAGGCAAATCAGGATTTCATTGGTGGTGTCCTCGCTCGTGCCCCTGCAGCCCCCCCAGCCGTGTCAGAATCCCGTATTTGAACCATAAATCAGTTTTTCACCCCGTGCCTGGTGTTTTCCATCCTCTCCAGGTGCTGACACCTGGAATTTTTTACTCCCTTGGGAACAAACTTTTCCCCTCTCCCTGCGCCGGCCCCTTCCCTTGCAAACATCCCAGTTATTTTATTACTATTCTTTTATGCCCACAAGGTAAAAATCTTACCATTTTTTCCCCTTCCCTCCCTTTCTCCCCCCTCTCCATTCCCACATTCCTGCCCGGAGCTGGGGGGTGGCATCCCCGTTCTCCCGCTCCATCCCAGCTGCCGGGAGGGAATCGGAGCTGGAAGGGGGGATACGCCTGGAGCAGCCCCTCCTCCTGCCTCAGAACTTCTTCTCCCGAGCCTGTGGAAGTTTGTCGGCCGCGGATTCCCGGTGGAGGGATCCTGGGACGCTCCGGCCCGGCGGGAGAAGCCGGCGTGGGGCCGGGTGAGCAGCGGGGTCCGGCTGTCGCTGGCTGTTTGTCCGTCCGGGGTTGGGCTGCCTTGGGGGTTTCTCCGCTCTTGCCGCTCTCAGGTTGCGGGGAGAAAGGAGGGAGAGGGGCCGGGGGAGGAGGAGGAGGAGGAGGAGGAAGCAGCAGCAGCTTCCAAAGGGGAGGGTGAGGAGCAGCAGCTCAGGATGAGGAGGATGAGGAGGAAGATGAAGAGGCAGCTGCTCCCAAAGGGGAGGATGAAGAGGGTGAGGAGGCAGCAGCTCCCTGATGGGGAGGAAGAGGAGGGTGAGAAGCAGCAGCCCCCAAGGGGGAGGATGAGGAGGCAGCAGTTCCGGATGAGGAGGATGAGGAGGAAGAGGAGGATGAGGAGGAAGAGGAGGATGAGGAGGAAGAGGAGCAGCAGCCCCTGATGGGGAGGATGAAGATGAGGAGGCAGCAGCTCCTAAGGGGGAGGATAGGGAGGAAGAGGAGGATGAGGAGCAGCAACTCCAGAGGAGGAAAATGAGGAGGAAGATGAGGATGAGGAGGCAGCAGCCCCTGATGGGGAGGATGAAGATGAGGAGGATGAGGAGGCAGCAGGCTCTGGTGGGGAGGAAGAGGAGGATCAGGAGGATGAGGAGGAAGAAGAGGATGAGGAGGGTGAGGAGGCAGCAGTTCCGGATGAGGAGGAAGAGGAGGGTGAGGAGGAAGAAGAGGATGAGGAGGCAGAAGGAGCCCCAGCTTCCCCCTGTGCTGCACAGCTGGAACCCCTTGGTGCTGTCCTAGAAGGGCCCGAGGTGCCCCAAACGCATCTGGAATGGGAATTTTGGGATGACTGAAGGGCCCAAGGTGCCTCAAACCCGTCTGGAATGGGAATTTTGGGATGACTGAAGGGGCTGAGATGCCCCAAACCCGTCTGGGGTGGGAATTTTGGGATGACTGAAGGGGCTGAGATGCCCCAAACCCGTCTGGAGTGGGAATTTTGGGATGACTTTGCACCTCCCCTGGTGGGATGTGGCTCAGGGGCATCACGGAGAGGTTGGGAAGGAGATTCCAGAGCATCACGGAATATCCAGGGTTGGAAGGGCCCCACAAGGATCACTAAAGTCCCACTCCTGGTCCTGCCCAGGACAATCCCAAAATCCCACCGTGTGCCTCAGGGTGGCACCCGAACATTTCGGAAGCTCTCTCGGCATCGCCAGAGTTCCCACAGCTTTGGTTTGGGGTTTTTTGAGGTTTTTTGGGAACAATCCAATTCCTGTTCAATGCATCCAGGGGGTCTGAGCATGGAATGGGCAGAATCTGGTCCTGGATTTTTGGGTGTCATTTGCTCCTTTTTGGGTGTCACTGGAATTTTGGGATCACTGGAATTTTGGTCTTTTTTGAGTGTCACTGGAATTTTGGGATCACTGGAATTTTGGGATTCAGTTGGTCCTTTTTGGGATCACTGGGTTTTTGGGATCACTGGAATTTTGGGAGTCATTTGGTCCT
>NW_024580669.1:752749-779283 GCF_017639235.1 Corvus kubaryi | reverse complement strand
TCACTGGGTTTTTGGGATCACTGGAATTTTGGGAGTCATTTGGTCCTTTTTGGGATCACTGGATTTTTGGTCTTTGAGTGTCACTGGATTTTTGGGATCACTGGAATTTTGGATGTCATTTGATTCTTTTTGGGCTCACTGGATTTTTGGGATCACTGGGGTTTTGGCATCACTGGAATTTTGGGAGTCATTTGGTCCTTTTTGGGTGCCACTGGATTGTGCTCACCTCAGGCTTTAATTCCACCTCCTGTGGAATTAAGAATGAAATTCATAGGGAAAGTCAGAGATTTGGACTCAGATCCTTGGCTCCAGCTCAGGGACTCCGGGATCTTTTCCTGGCCGGGCAGGGGGCACCTCTGGATCAGCCTTTCCCATTCCCAGCCCCTAAATCAGGGAATCACAGAGTGGTTTGTGTTGGAAGGGACTTTAAATCCCATCTGGTTCCTCACCCGGCCGTGGGGGGTCGGATGGGGTTGGGTGAGGAGATGGGAATGTGGAAATTCCACGCCCAAGCTCTCTTTGCTGGCTCCTTCCATGCCCTTATTCCAGCAAAGGCAAATCCAGAGGCCGGGAAAGGACAACAGATTCCTGCTCAGAGAATCCCTGCTGCCCTGAACTCAGGAGGCTCCCAGGGGATGCAGGATCTTTGGGATCTTTGTTTCCTTTGTCCCGGCTCCTGTTCCCCTCAGGAGCACTTGGGAATGGGAATAACCTGGGAAAGCTCCAGCTGGAATAACCGGAGTGGTGCAGCCCTGGCTGCCAGCCAAGCACTCCATCCCTTCATCCAGCGCTTCCCAACCCCTTTTCCCCCTTTTTTTAACCCCCACTTCCTTCAAATTCAACGCTTTTCCCACACATCCCCACCTCTCCTTATCCATGAATCCTGCCCCCCCTCCCCCGGAGATGTTCCCTTCTTGAGGATATTTAATCCCATTCCACCTTTTTTTAAGGGAAGAAAGATTAGCAAACCTGGATGAACATTCCCTGGATGCCCCACGTGGCAGTGGGGTGACAAAACTGCCAACATCTCGTTCTTTGTCCCATGAATCCGTCTGATGAGCGGCGATTCCCGACAAAATTCCCCTTTGGAGTCATCCATCCCAAACCTTCACTGCTCTCCTGGAATTCCTTGCGGGAATTGGAGCACCAAACCCTCCTTTGCTGTTTGCAGCAGCTGCACAGGCAAATCCAAGATTTTTTTCCCTCGGATTCTGCCTCTTGGAGAGGGAGAAAGATCCTGCCTGGAGATTAAATTCCTGAGAAACACCTGACTGGAATTTTCTGCTTGGAAAAGCTGCTAAATTTAGCAAAACAGGTGTTTTTAATGGGAAAATCGGATTCGTGGGAGCCACCACGGAGTGGGAAAAAGGAGAGGAGGGTCTGGATGTCATTTCCAGGACTCTCCAGGTGTTTTCCTGCTTTTCCCCTGGATGCTTCCAAGCTGAAATCCTCCATCCCAAACTCCTAGAACATTCCTTGTCACAGGAATCTTAGAGGGGGTCTTTATTCTCATTAATCCATGGTGTTAATTGGAACGGAATCCCTGGAAAAGAGCAAAGCTGGGATGAAGCCATTGGGATTTTTTTCCCCGCCCCCCGAATCCATAATTTCCATCCTGGAAGTTTTCCGTGCCTCCCTGGGAGCAGGTGAGGCTCAGAGCAGGAGAAGAAGTTTTGATTTGCCATTAAAAGAAAGAATAAAATTCCTTTTGGCAGCGGCACTTCTGCTCCATAGAGAGAATTCCCTGTTTTCCAGAGGGGGAATTCTGCAGCAATTTTAGGGAGTCGTTAAACCACCAGCAATAACCAGAATTCCAGACCCCTCTGGCTGGATCCTTGGGAAGTTCATCCTGGATTTAGGAGCCTGGGGGACAGGGTTGGATCAGGTGATTCCTGATTTTCCTGGCCTTTTCTCCCGGATTATTTGAGGCAGGAAGCGCCTCCTGCTTTTATCCCACCACATTTGGGCTTCGTTGCCTCGGGTGGGTGTTGGGAAAGGCAGGAACAAAGCTGAGCTCTTGGCAGTAGCAAAGAAATGAAGGAATTCAAGGATTTCTGGATTTTAATCCCAAGTTTCCAAGCCAAGAGGAGCCTTTTTAGTGGGAGAAAAGCTTTTCCTGGCACTGAGGGTGGGTGGGAGCATCGCCCACGGGTGGCCCCAGCTCCAACCTCTTTCCCTCTGCAGGTGAGGGACTCTCCAGGCCCTGTGCTGACTCCAGGGATTTCCGGGAGCTGCTTCCCGAGGGGAATGTTGTGTGCCCAGATCCTTGTCCTGGCAGTGGCCGCGGGGCCCTTCGGAGCTGGGGCTGCTCATGAAGGTGAGTGACAAAGTGACAAGGGATGCCTGGGTCACCTCGGGGGCAGCACCTGGGACACTTCCAGTGCCTTTTCCAAGCAGCTTTTCCTGCTCCTGGCATGGATCCGCACGTGGATGTGTCGGGGTGGAGCTGTGGTGCCGTTAATTCCCATTTAGGACTGGGGTCACCAGGATAACAGAGCGCCTCCAAAGGAATTCAGGGCCTGAATTCCTGCTCTGGGATTTATGGAGAAATCAGGGATCAGTGTCCTGCCTCTGTCCTGCCTCCTGCTCCAGAGGAAAGTGGGGAGAAAGGGAAAACAAATCCCATCCTGATTCCTCCTCTGAATTCCAGGACCTGCTTCCAGCCTCCACACAGGAAATGGGAGAGGAAAATCCTCAAGGAAGCCTTGAATCCTTCTCCTGCTTTCCAGGGAGCTGGGATAGCTCAAGGATTCACCTGTCCCCAGCTCCGTGCAAACCCACAAAGAGTTTTTGGGGATGAGGGGCTGGATCCAAAAAGCAGGAGGCAAAAGAATTCCAAGGAAAAGCCTCATGGATGACCCAGGGTGTGGTTTTGGTCTCAGGAGGGGAGATCCATCCTCCAGAGCTAATCCAGAGTTCCCAGGATTGTCCCAGGCTGGGTGGGATCCTTCTTTTTCCAACAACTCCCAGGTTTGGAGGTGCAAATCCATCTAAATCAGTTAAATTCCACAAGGAGTTAATGGAATCTTTGGCATTGGCTCCGGAATTAACTTGATTAAGCTGCTGTCCATCAATTAACCAATAAACTCGACTCTAATGCTGTTTAATTCCGAGCTGGGAGCAGGGCAATAAATCAACGTTCAGAGATGTCTCGGGGAAAGCTGTGATGGATGGAACTGGATCGGTTTGGAGGTGCATGGAAAATTCCAGATCCAATCCTATCCCCCTGTGATTAATAGAGCTGTCCGGGTGGGATTTTCTCCAGAAGGTACCAATCCAAAGATCTTGAACATCCCACATTTCCCATGACAGCTCCAGGTGTTTGATCCAAGCAGCGGTTCCTGGTTTTTGGGAATTTTTTGCCAAGCTGGAAAGCACCCACAACGGGCTGGGATTGCCCCTTTATAGGGAAAAGGGCACCATCCTGCCCTTTGGAATCCCAAATTTGTTGTTGTCCTCCTCATTTTCCCTGGATGCAAATGAGGGTGGGGTGAAGAAGACTCTCAGGAATCGGGATGGATGGAGGTGGCTCTCTGGGAATTTGGGATGTGGATGAGGCAGCAAAGACCCCTCTGATACCGATTTTGAGGATATTTTCCAAACTGGGGCCAAAAAAGCAGGAAAATCGGCGCTTTCCGGAGTGGCTCCGAGAGGTGGGTGGTTCTGGATTTTCTTGGGAATTTCTTGTGGGAGTACAGGGTGTGGTTACCTTGGGAAGCTGCTGAAGGATTTCCACCAGGCCCGAGGATGGAGATCAGGACTGGGATTTGCTTCCCTCCAAGTCTTTCTGGGGGAACAAGGATATCAAAATCCCAAAGCTGAGGAAAAGGAATAGATCCAAGATAGAAACAGCAGCTGGGAAAGGAGCTCGTGGTGATCCATGAGCAGCTGAGCTGCTTCCAAGACTCCCTGGACAAGGAAAATCTGTGGAAAGAAAAACTGAAATAATTCACAAGGAAAAGTGCTTTGTATTCCCTATTTTAACCCCAAAAGAGCCAATCCCTATTTTTCTGCAGGAAACAAAGTTGGGAAGAACTCAGGAGGCACAAAGAAGAATGAAAACCACCAAATCCTTGGATAACATCCATCCACAGCTGGAAAATGATCCCTTCTCCTGCTGGTGGCCAAAGGGGATTAATCAGGGGTGCAGCCATGAGGGACAGCACAAAACCTGAATATTTCCAAGCCCTTTGGGGATCCTGCTGGTAGGAATGGGATAAAACTCCAGGGAATTGAAGAGGTCAGGTTAAAACAGGTTTCCCATGTGCAGCAGAATCCTGGGAAACACAGCCAGCTCCTCTCCCTGGAAACTGGGACAGATTCTCCAGCCCGGCTGGGGCAAGTCCAGACCTGCAGGTGAAAGTCAAGGCTGGATAAAATCCGAAATGACAAAAAACAGGGAAAAAAATGGGACAAGGTTGAGCCCGATCTCGGTGAGGAAGATCTAACTCCCTCCTCCAGCAGGGTCTGGAATAACTGCCTGCAAGGGAGAGAAGTTCCAAGGAAAAATGCAAATTTTCCATATCCTTCGCAGAGCCTTCGTGAGTTGAAGCGTCCCGAAAAGTCATCAGATTCCTGTCGCTGAAATGGATTTATGGAACGCCTAAAAAATAGGGAATTCAGTTAGGAGGGAACCCTGGGAAGGGAAAAATGCTTTGATGGTGCTTAAGGAAATTTCCCTGTACTCCTGTCCTTTCCCTGCCGTCGGAGCTGTCATGGGATAGCTTGGAAAACCGCTCCTGTTGTTTGTTCTTTGCACAAGGTGCTGCTCATGCCCAGGGTGGGGTGGTGCCACATCTCCAGAGGTGGCCCTGATATGAATCCCGGGATGGTTGATGGGATGGCAGAGCTGCCACATTCCCGAATTTCGGTTGGGGGTGGCTCAGGGCTCTGTGTGTGCCTCTGGGAAGATGGAATCCCCAGGCTTCCAGAGGGTCCTACAGACCTGCAAGCTTCGATGGAGCTGGAATTTGGGATTCGTTGTTTAAATCATGGAATAGTTGGAGTTGGAAGGTGCCTTTTAAAGGTGATTTAGTCCCACCCTGCCACGGACAGGGACACCTTCCACTATCCCAGGTTGCTCCTGGCCTTGGATGCTTCCCGGGATGGGGCATCTCTGGATGAGAAACTTCTCCTGGGTCAGAACATCCAAAGGAGGAATTCAGAGGAAATTCAGGAAAACACAGCACTTGTTGCTCTGGGAAGCACCTAAACACGGTCCCTCCATCTCTCTCCCTTCGGTATCCTGGGAATTCAGGTGGCTCCGGGGGGGGGGTTTCCTCATTCCATGGTGTGGGATGAACCTCCCTGTCCCTCTTGTCCCCCAGCCTGCAGGACATCAGAGGTGGCCGATGTTCTGTTCCTCGTTGGGCTGTCGGAGGGCGCAGGGACGGAGAGCTCCCGGCTGCTCCGGGATTTCATCGGGAGCGTGGCCAGATCCTTCGATAACACGGAGATGGGAAGAGGAGGTGTCTGGCTGGGCCTGGCTCTGTATGGGGAGACACCAAGGTGGGTCTGTCCATCCTCCTCCAGCCACTGCTGGATTCCTGGAATCCAACTCATGGCCATGGATAAAGAGCTCCTGCAGCTCTGGGGAACCACTGAGCAAGAGTGGAACCCTCAGCGGAGTCATCCAGAGGTGCTCGGCCACAGGGAATCCTTCCAGGGCGGGAAGGAAGGGTTTGACACTGAAATTCCATTAAATTCCATTAAGTTTAGGTCCTGGGTTGTGGTACCACGGTCTGGGGCTCGTTCCCTGCACTGCCCTGACCGCTGTAAAGAGAACTTCTTGTCATGAGTTAAATCCATGGAATGGTTTGGGTGGGAAGGCCCTTCAACACCATTTCATTCCAGCTGCCATGGGCAGGGACACCTCCCACTATCCCAGGCTGCTCCAAGCCCTGTCCCACCTGGCCTTGGACACTGCCAGGGATCCAGGGACAGCCACAGCTGCTCTGGGCAACTGGAAACTAAATGTCAACATTATCACTGGTTATTGCCATTTTCAGTGCATCCCTTGCTCTTTATTCCCCCATTTCTCATTCCCAGGATGAGCATTGAGCTCACAGATTACGGGACCATCAAAGAAATGCTGGATGCAATTCGGGATCTCTCCTCCAAAGGCAGCAGCCTCCAAACAGGCTCAGCCCTGGCGTTTGCAGCTCAGGCTTTGTCCCACCAGGACACCCTGAGAGAGGAGGCGGCAAAGGTGGGTGAGCTCCTGAGGTGCTGTCCAGGGAGCAGTGGAGTCATCCCAGAATCCTGGAATGCTTTGGGTTGGAAGAGAATCCCAAAGCCCATCCAATTCCACCCCCCTGCCATAGACAGGGACACCTCCCACTGTCCCAGGCTGCTCCAAGCCCCAATGTCCAGCCTGGCCTTGGACACTTCCAGGGATCCAGGGGCAGCCACAGCTGCTCTGGGAATTCCATTCCAGCCCCTCCCCACCCTCCCAGCCAGGATTTCCTTCCCTGTTTCCCATCCATCCCTGCCCTCTGGCAGTGGGAAGCCATTCCCACTTTGTCCTGTCACCCCATGATCTTGCAAGTTGTCCCTCTCCACAGGGAAGATTCCTTCCTAATATCTAATCCAAACCTAGAGCTCCCTTAGGAGCTGCTCATGAGGACTTGTAGGGATGAATCCTCTCCTGTGCTGGCAGGAATTTCCTCCTGGAATTGCTGCCCAAGCAGAGGTGAGGCACAAGGGCAGGAGGGACATGCAGAGAAGATGCTGTTGGGAGCAGCTCTGCTCCTTCCCAGCTCGTGGAAGTGATTCCGTGGGAGTTTCCCCAGAGGTCTTGGGTTTTGAAGGATTTCATTTTGAGGGATTTCATCAGTGTGAAAGCCCACAGCTGTCACTGTGACCTCCTGATGTTGTGTTGTTCCTTCCCTGGCTCTTATCCCAACTCTTGCAGGTGCTGGTTCTGCTCACGGGTGGGAAATCCAGCGATTCCGTGGAAGAGGGAGCCCAGGTCCTGCAGGATGGGGGGGTGACAGTGTTTGCTGTGGGTATGTGAGGCCATCAAAACCTCTGTGTGACCAACCCTGATTCTTCTCCCTGGGGAATATTCCTGACTCACAACACCTTCTTCCCTAAAAACTGCCCCCACCCCCAGGCTCCGCCTTTGGAAACCACTGCAAGTCCAGGAAAATCAACATTTTGTTGTTGTTTTCTTGGATATTGTTGTTGTTGTCCATAACTGATTTATTCAGTGGGAATCTGGGATTTTGCATCTGTCAAAGCCACTTGGGAATTCAGAAGGTGTTCAAGAAAAGGTTCCATAAATTTCAAAATGTTTCAATGTGACATCAAAAAAAAAAAAACCAGCCTCAAAACGCTTTTGCTTCTGAAGGCTTCTCTTAACGGGGTTCAGAGACTGACTCAGAAATGTCCCTCAGAATAATTCCATGAGCAAGGAAAGGTTCCATTGCTCTCCCCACCCCCAAGAATGAGATCCCACCAGTCAAATCCTTCCCCAAGTATTTCAGGGAAGGACAGGAATGGTGGTGGGATTTCGTTACCAAGAGCAACCAGGTCAATTTGAACCCATGTGAGGTGAAAATTGGGGAAGGATTGGTTTCTTGGGTGGGTTGTTCCCCTTTTTTTTAGTTCAGCCACAGGAACACGCTGGAATTTTCGAACAGCCTCCCAAAACCCCGTTGTCTGCTCAGCACAGGAATGTCTCTGTGTCCAATGGGAAGGACAAGGCTGGATCCTGCCCTGTTCCTTTATTTCCCCACCTCTCAGCCCATGAGCAGCCCTGGGACAATCTCTGTGACACCTCTGGAGAAATCCTGACCTCTTTTCCCTGGTGGAAGAGGCTTCCTCTGCTTCTCCCATCCAGCTTGAGACTCCATTCCTTGTTCCCTTCTTTTCCTTGGCAGCACGACCCAAAATTGGTGTCAAAGTCCAGGACGTTGCTCCCCCTTTCCAAAGCCTGCCCTGCCCCATGGATGGTGTTTGATGTCCTCTTTTCCTGCTCTTTCCTTCCCCTAGGGATTAAGGATGCTGACAAGAACGAGCTGGGCAGGATTGCTTCAGATCCCGCTGCGGAGCACGTGCTTTACGTGGAAGATTTCCAGCTGCTCCCAAACGTGGCTCCCAAACTCTCTCGGAGGCTCTGCTTCACCGCCTCAGAGCCACCACGTCCTGTCAAGCAGAGGGTGCAAGGTGTGTCCAGGTTCTCCCTTGATCCTGCTTTCCATCTGCTCAGACCACCCTCTGGATGTTCTTCCATGGGGATGAACCTCCCACATCCCTCTGAGGGAGCTTGAGGGGTTGGGTTATCCTAGAGGAGCGACCAGCTCATGGAGCAGCTCCTGCTTTGGCACAGTGCTCCTGGGTGTTCTTCTTGTGGCTGCCTCTCCATGGTTTGTTTAGGGATACCAGATTCCTGGGAATTTTGATGCTGGATCAAACAAAAGGAGCAGCAATGGGATGGGGCAGTATTTCTGCTCCTTGGAGTATTTTCGTCGTGGGGTTGTCACAGGGAATTCTGGCAGCCCAGCTCGAGGTCTCAGCAGGAACTTCATTCCTTGCAGAAAATGCAAAGAGCAACCAAAGGGATTTCCAAAGGGATCTCCAAAGAGATTTCCAAAGAGATCCAGATGTCTCCTCAAAGCAGGATCCTGAGGCATCAAGATCCTGATGCTGCAGTGAATCCAGAGGTGATGGCACTGAATTCCTGCCCCTTCTTGGCTCATGAGCTCCTGAGGAGCTGAGTTAAAAGCTTGGGGCAGAAATGGGGAGAACATCACCTGAGACTTTAAAGGGTCTCTTTTTTTGGCTTCTTCTGCGGTTCTGCAGTACTTCAGGGCTTCCTGTGACATTCCATGGAGAGTCCAAGCTTCCTGGCAGGTTCCTCCAGTGTCAGGAAAGAGAAGGGCAGGGAGGAGCTGCTGCCTTGTGCATTCACCAGGTGTTCACTGGGGAAGTGTAACCAGAACCAGTTTTGATTTCCCCCTTTGTGCTGTCAAAAAATTGGCCAAAAAAATTCTGCTGGAGCATCTCCTGTCTGGAAACAGATCCCAAGTGTCCCTGTGCTCCCAGCCTAAGCGATTTCTCTGTGTGGAATATGTTGACTCCATGAACTTCCACATGTTTGAATCCAATCCAAGCTCTTTCCTTTGTGTTTTTGCAGCTGAGCAGATCCTGGGCCCCCGGGAGCTGCGTGTCAGCGAGCACAGCCACAGCTCCCTGAGGCTCTCGTGGGTGGCAGCCACGGGCAGGGTGACAGGGTACCATGTCCATGTCCACCCCTCGCTGCCCCCGGGACAGCCGGACCCCGAGCACCAGCAACAGGTAGGGTTGTGTTCCCGTTTTCCAGGGCACCAGTTTCAGTTCCCAGTGTTGGGGTTCAGTTCCCAAAGTTGGGGATTCATCCCATGTTGATGGCACAGCCGGATTAGGAGGTGGCACCACATCCCTCAGCCATCCTGGCACAATGGGATTGGCAGGAATTCCTGAGGGTTAAAGTGAAGGTGTAGATCCACCATGGGATCCACCAGTTTCAATTCCCAGTGTTGGGGTTCAGTTCCCAGTGTTGGGGGGTCATGCTGGATTAGGTGGTGACACCCAATCTTCCCAATATCCAATCCTTTCTCTCCTTACCTTTATGATATCACCACTCAATCCCATCTTCCTGCTGCCAAGGTTGTTCATTTTGGTAAGATCTCCATAGGTTTCAGGATTTTCCATGGCCTTGTGTGAGGGATGCTGCAGTGTTCTCCAGCTCATCCCACACTGCACGAAGTTTGGGATCAAAGCTGAAGGGTAGACAATATTTGCCCTAAAAGCTTTGATTCCTAATAATAGAACAAAGCTATGAAAGTTTAAATTATTAAGGTGAAGATTATTAATTGTATTAATTATTAAGGTTGTATTTAACTGGGATGGTGATCCTTGGCAGCTTCAAGATCTCATAATAACAGGGAAAACCCAGAAGTTCTGTTTCCGTCTCTTGCCCTCGGGTTACATCAACATTTCCTTCTCTGAGCTTAAAAGGAACTTTATTTCCTTCCTTTTCTTCAAAGGACTTTGAGATCACCTTTAGCCTTAACGTGTTCTCCATGTTTTATTCCATGGGCTATTCCACAATTTAAGGATCACAACATATGAGTCAGGGTTTTAAGAGGTTCCTGCTCATGGAAGTCACCTTGAGCAGGTGTGGGAGGTGCTGCTGACCTGATGTTCTGCTGTGGTGGTGTAACGGTGTCCCTTGTCCCCCTGTGTGACAGATGGAGGTGGATGGGGACACAACCACGGTGCTGGTGACAGATCTGAAGCCCAGCACCAAATACGTGCTCACGGTGAGGGCCAGCTATGGAGGGACCCTCGGGGAGCCGGCAGCCGTCAAAGGGAAAACAAGTGAGTGTCCCCTGGGCCACCCCTGAGGAAAACACCCACCCCAAAGCTGGAGAGGAGAGAGGCGTGGATGGATGGGGGGAGGGAGGGAGGGAGGGAGGGAGGGATGGATGGATGGAGGATGGATGGATGATGATGAGTGGATGAGGGATGGATGGATGAGGGATGGGTGGATGGATGGATAGGTGGATGGATGGATGGATGAGGGATGGATGGATGGAGGGAGGGAGGGATGGATGGATGGAGGGATGGAGGGATGGATGGATAGATGGAGGATGGATGGATGATGATGAGTGGATGGGTAGATGGATGGATGAGGGATGGATGGATGGATGGATGATGGTGGGACGGATGGATGGATGAGGGATGGATGGATGATGATGGGTGGATGGGCAGATGGATGGATGGATGATGGATGGATGGATGGATGGATGGATGGATGATGAATGATTGATGGATGGAGGAATGGATGGATGCATGGATGGTGGCATGGGTGGAGGTGGAGCTTCAAAGTTTATTAGAGAAGCTTCTATTGAGTCCTGAGGTGCAGGAAGAACCTCTTTGCTTTCCAAACTTCTCCAAGAGGAGACTGGATGGGACTGGATCCAATCCCAGCCCCGTATTGTCAACGGATTAAATCTAAGCATTTATAGAGGTGTGGTTGAACCTTAGGTCCAAGGATTAAAGATGGCAAACAGGGATGTTTGTATTAAAATTAATGATTTAGTATGATAACTATTAAAGTAATTGTAATAAAATCAGCAAAAAAACCCAATTTTTAAAGTAGAGATTGATGTCATTCACCCAGACCAAGGGGGAAATCTCTTCTGCTGACCCTCAAGGGGTGACTTTGAGGGGTGTCCCCACCCAAAGGAGGAATCTCAGTTCCCAAGAAAGGCTATAGGGATACGTCAGGAGACCATTTGAAAGTTGGACTGGACTTTTATGGCCTCTGCTTTTAGGGATTTTCAGAATTTAGGGGGTTCACTAATCCCACTCCCCTCTCTGGCTGAAGCACCAACCCTGCTTTGCCCGAGGGGTTTTTTAAAGAATTATTCCTTTCTTCCCTGCCTTTTGTTCCTCCCCACAGCCCCTGCGATGTCTGGGATTGTTTGTCTCCTTGAGGGAAGGTCTCTGACAGGATGAATAAATAAAGCTCCTCAATGAGGTTGACTCATCTGTACTTGCCAGGGAGAAGATGGAATGTCTTTATGGGTGGAAATGAAGCCATTTGATCTCTCTTCTTATTATCCCCAACATGAAGCCAGAGGCAGGAGCTATAAATCCGTCTGCCGTGGCTGGCTGGATCCAAATGGGCTCCTCTCCCTTGGAATTGTGGCTGTGGGAGCAAAGCAGGGTTTGATTCATGGCTTTGATTCCTGCTCAGTCTGCAAGAACTGCGGAGTTTCCCCTGCCCGGGGTAGATGTTCTCTGCCTGGGGGGTGGATATTTCAGATCCCAACACCATTCCCAGAGAAAACTCCCAAACTTTCTGCCTTGGGATGGTCCATCCCTATTTTTGGGGGACAAAGGGTTGGTAGGAGAGGGATTGTTGATTTTAAGGCATCAGCTGAGGGAGAGTTGGTGCTTCTCCTCTCTGTGTCTCTCTGTGCCTGAAGACAAAAGAATTTTGAAGGATCTTTTCCATTATTCCGGCACTGCCACCTCCATTTCTGCCTTATTTTTGTGTCCCCACAGCTCCAGTGCCTCCGGTCACCAATTTCCGTGTGATAGAAGAAGGACTTTTCAGCCTGAAGGTGGCTTGGACACCTCCCCTGGGCAAACTGGAGGGCTACAAGATCTACATCCCCAGGGGTGAGTTTTTATTAATTTTTTATTAATTGTATTAATTTTAACCCATTTTTATTGATTTTTCTTATTTTATCGTGGTGTTTGCTTTAAAAGGAAGAGTGACCCAAGGACAGGGAAGGTGCTGTTAATTCCTGGCGTGACTCTGGAATGAGTCCAGGATAGACTTTGCCAAACACTGTGGTTCCTCCAGGACAGAGGAGAGTCCTTGGAAGGACTTCTCTTGGAAGAACAAGCTGAGGGTGATGCCGTGAATTCGTTGTTTGCCCTGCCACATCCAGATGTTTTTCCCACTCAAGTGCCTGCTCTGGTGGGGATTTGGGATGAGTTCAAACCTTCGGGATGGCTCCCGCTCTCCTCTGTGGGCTCTGAGGGCTGGGACAGCACAGCCAAAATTCCCAGCAACACCACATGGATTGGGAAACTCCAACCGTGCCCCTGAGCCATCTCCACAGTGTGAAGACATTCCCATGGGATTCCTTCATGGGAAGGCTTCACCATCCCTTTTCTCCTTGATTTTGCAGCCAACAAGCCCAGGACGACCTTTGAGCAGATCCTGCGGGGCGACGTCTCTTCCCACGTGCTGGAAAACCTGCAGGAGGACCGGGAATACAGCATCAGCATCTATGCCGTGTATGCTGAGGGCCCGAGCCAGCCCGTGGCTGCTCTGGGGAGGACACGTAAGAGCTGCGACCCCGTGGTTGGTCCCTTTTGTTCCCAGGTGTTGTGTCCCCACCTCAGAGTTGGTGCCCTCATGCACCAGGACCTTCCCAACTCCATCCTAACTCTTGCTTCATGGACGTGGACGTCCTCAACACCATCATCCTGCAGCCTGGGGGAAGGGTGGGAGATCATTTTCCCTCCTGTTTTGCACCCACGCTGCACAAGGTTGGTGCTCAGAGATGTTTGGTCCTGGACAGTCACAGGTTGGGCTGTTCTACCTGTGGTTCATGAGATGCCTTCAGCCCCCAGGCAGGAGGTCCTGGAAATCCCTCTCACAGAATCATTAAGGCTGGAAAAATCCTCTAGGATCCCCAAATCCAACCATTCCCAGCACTGCCGTGTCCCCAAATGCCACATGCACAGGGCTTTTTAATCCCTTCAGGGATGGGGACTCCACCACTGCCCTGGGCAGCTGTGCCAGTGCCTGACCACCCTTTCCATGAAGGGATTTTTCCCAATATCCACCCTGCCCCTCCCCTGGCCCAGCCTGAGGCCGTTCCCTCTCATCCTGTCCCTGTTCCCTGGGAGCAGAACCCAACCTCCACGTGGCCACCTCCTTCCAGGCATTCCCTTCAGCCAGCTGAGCTGGAGGAACATTCATGGAGAGCCAACAAAGTCCTCCACTCCCAATGCTCTGAAAAGTTTCTTCCCTGTCCTCTTTCCAGTGAAGCTCCTGCCTGTGGAAAACCTCCTGCTGCAGAACGAGACCACGGACACGCTGCAGGCCCGGTGGAGCCCTGTGCGGGGAGCAACGGGATACAGGCTCACCTGGGCATCAGCAGGTACGGACAGGGGTGGAGGCTGTACCAGTTCCCAGGGCATGGAAAGATGGGAGCTGTGAGGTTCCCAAGGCGTTGGATGCACTTTGGATTGGATTGGATTCCATCTTTGTCCATTGGGGGTTTTTTTGGGGGTCTGTGACCAATGGAGTTTTCTCTGCTGTGGAAGCAAAAATTCCTGCCCTGGCTCTGCATAAAGCTGGTTGGTGGATCCAGGCTGGTTACACGGGGTTCGTGCTGGATTTGCTGGACCTGAGGAGCCTTGGAATAACTGAGAGGAGCTGGGAAAACCCTCCCTGTGTAGCTGCACAGCCCCTGAGTATTTGGGGTCACCCCTTTCTTGGGGGACAGCTGAGTACAGGGGTTTTGGGGGGACAGCCTGGAAGTGCCTGTGCTCATTGCATTTCTCTCTGCAGCACTAAAACCTGGCTGCATCCCCTAAAATCCTCATTTTTAGGCAAATTTGGGAGTTTCGAGACAGATCCACCTTTCCAGCTGGAGCTTTTCCCCTACCCTGAACCCAAACATATTTTCTGTGGTGCTGGGAGGGGAGCAGGAGTGAGAAATTCCGGTTTGGTGGCAGATTTTGGCCTTGGGAGGTGGATTTTTCTTGGGCTCAGGGATGTCAGGACACCTGGGCTCTATCCCAGGCTGTGAATAAAAACCACATTTTCCTCTCCCTCATCTCCCCTGGTTATGATGGAAGGAGACATCTCCCACCAGGAACAGGGGGGATTAGTGGGAGAACAGCTCCAAAGGTCACCAGGAGGGAAAAATCTTTACAGGGAAGACATAAAATGGCTTTTATTGCTTTGTAATCAACTTTTCTCACAGCATACCCCAAAACTCAGCAGTTTTCCCAGCCTGTGCCCAATATCCCAGCCAGGAATGGAGCTCGGTCTGGGAATGGGGACACTGAGGGGACAGTGGGACAACCTTCTCAGGTGGAACAGGAAGAACACATCACCTCCACCCCCCAATTTTCCAGCTGCTTTTTCACCTGGTACCAGCTCACCCCAATTCCAGGAGTGGCAATATCCCAAGGGCAGCCCCCCCCTGGCCTCTGGATCCTCTTCCCACACTCCATCCCATCCCGGGATTAGGGATGCAGTGATGGGATCCAGACCCTGGTGCCTATCCCAAGCCCAGGAGGGGACTGGTTTTCCTCGTCTGACTTTTAAAACCGGGATTAGATAAACACAAACTGGAGATGGGGGATGTGGAGAGCAGGTGGGAAAAGGGGGATGGGGCTCCGGGTGCTGCTGGGACAGAAAATGGGGATGTGGCACCATCCAGTGACCAAACTGGAAAAGGCATTTTCCTTCTTTTAGAGGTTTTCCTCAACATCCTGCTGCCTGCACCTCCCTGCCCCTGGGAAGCAGGGGTGGATCCACAGGAATTCGGTTTTAACTCTTCTCCTGCTGGGCAGGTTTAGCTGAGCTGGGTCCTCAACAAGGAGACTAAAACTGGGGTTTGGGGCATCATTGGCTCTAATTCCTGTAGGGAAGGCAGGATGACTCCAGCATGGAGTCAGCCAGGGTGGAGGGTGTGGACCCTTTTATGGGATCACTCACAGGCCCCAGCGTACCCGTTTTGGGGTTTTCCTGATGTATTTCCTTTGCTTTGCAAATCCCTGAGTTACCTCGGTGATCCCTGAGCTCTTCCCGGGTGGATTTGGGTTTTTTCCACCTGCACCCACCCAGGATGGTCCCGGTGTGTCCAGGGTGGGGTGGGCTGAGCCAGGAGACACCGTTCCCTTTCGCAGAGGGCAGCATCCAGGACGTGACCCTCGGCAGCTCCTACAGCTTCTACATGATCCAGGGGCTGGAACCGGGCACAGAGCACACGGTGACCATCAACCCCATCTTTGGGGACATCGAGGGGCCAGTGGTGAGCGGCAAAGCCACCACGGGTGAGTGTCCTGCAGCAGGGGTGGCATTCAGCCCATGCAGACTCAGGGGTGGTGGCACGGAGCTGGTGTCACTTCTGTCACTCCCCTGCATTGTTGGGTTTGGGGACCTCTTTGAAGCTGTTGGGACCTCGATGGAACTGGGCAACTCTTCCCTCCTGCAGTGGCATCCAGCACTGTCCAGATGCTGAAAGTGAGCGAGATTTCCATCAACAGCCTGCTGGTGTCCTGGGATTCGGTCGCGGGGGCCACCGGCTACAGAGTGGCCTGGGGTCCAACACCAGGTGAGATCTGTCTCTGCTCTCCTTGGAATGGGAGAATGTCAGGAATCTGGCTTCCAGGTCATGAACTGCTCTGAGCAGCCTCTCCCACAATTCCAGAATTTAAACTGAAGCCAGGGATTATTCCTGGCCCTGAGGCACCAACCTGGCCCCAGCCCAACACAGAGTGAATGCCAGGAATCCCCAGGAAGGGGACAGGGAACATTCCCACATTCCTGTGGGCCCTGGAAGTGAGAGCTGGTTTGGACTCAGTTCCTCTCAACTGGTTTGGATCCTTTAGGTATTAAAATTCCAAAATAAATAACAATAGGAAAGCTCTCCATTGCCCCAGTGAACGCATGGAATCCCAGGATCACTGAGGTTGGAAAAGACCTCCAAGTCCAAGCTGTGCCCAATCCCCAGCTTGTGATGCCACATCCAGTTCTTCCTTGGACACCTCCAGGACTGCGGACTCCAAACCTCCCTGGGCAGCCCCTTCCAATGCCTGACCACCCTTTCCAGGCAGAAATTCCTCCTGAATTGTCCTGGAACAGGTGTCCTCCAGCAGAGGTTCTGCTGGGAGCATGGTGGATATCTCAGGATGCAACAGAGCTGCTCACCAGACTCTTCCTCCTCTTGTGCTTTATTTTCTCTTCCAAAGAATTCTTTGGCAAGGACCGTCCTCGTCACCTGGCCCTCAACAAGTCGGTGACGTCCCACCAGCTCCGCAGCCTGGCCCCCGACACCGAGTACGTGATTTCCCTGTCCGTGCTCTTCGGCTCCGGGGAGGGCCCCGGGATCACCACCTCGGCCAGGACGGGTGAGTGTGGGTGGGGTGGTGGAGTAGCTGCTACAGAGCATAACCTCTGTGTATCCGGTTCGACCTTGTGTATCCGTGACTGGGTCTTTTCCCGTGCTCTGGGCTTGGGCAGAGCTTCAGATGTCATTGAATCCCAGATTGGTTGGGGCTGGAAGGGTTGGAAGGGTTGGAAGCCCATCTTGTTCCAACACCTTCCACTGTCCCAGGCTGCTCCAGGCTCCGTCCAGCCTGGCCTTGGGCACTGCCAGGGATCCAGGGGCAGCCACAGCTTCTCTGGGCACCCTGTGCCAGGGCCTCCCATCCTCCCAGCCAGGAATTCCTTCCCGATATCTCATCTATCCCTGCTCTCTTTCAGTTTAAAGCCACTCCCCTTGTCTTGTCCCTCCAGGCCCTTGTCCAAAGTCCCTCTCCAATGGTGAAGTGCTCAATCTGCACTCACTGAGCTTCCAGGTATCCCAAAATCCAGACCAATGGTTAATTCCTCAACAATGTTAGAATCCATCTGAAAAAAAATATGAAAAATAGGAAATCTGGGTAAATTCTGCTGTAGGAAACCATAGGAAGATAAGGACCATGGAACATCCTAATGTGGTCCTTTCTGCTTGGTGATAAGGGCTGTCCCCTGCCTCAAAGAATTCCACAATTCCAAAGGAATCCTCCTGGAAGATCAGATTCCCTGGACAAAAGGCAAATCCTCTGTGTAAAATAGGGAAAGTTGATGGGTAAATCTTGTTCCTCTCTCTCAAACTTCTGGGCTGCTGCCCTGGGAGCGGAGGAGAGGCAGGAATATTGATCCAAAAGCAGAGGTGGGATCGTTGGAAGAGGTTCCAAAGCAGCAGCAGGTGATTGGAAACCCTGGAATACCATAAGGGGATAATGGCCTGACCCTTGTGAGGAAGAGAACGGGGACTATTCAGCAGCTGCGGGAGCTCTGGGTGGGTGTTCCACCTGGGGCACTGGGATATGGATCTCCTGACTCCATGGATTCCTGAGCTGCCTGTCCTGGCCTTGCTCCCACTGGATCTAGAGCAGAACGTGCTCCTTGATGACCTCAAGCAGTAGAAAGTGGTGTCTCTCCAGGTGAGGATGAGGAGACACCAAGGATAAGCAAAGCCGCCATTTTGAACCCTTTGATACAATTTTGACCCATTAAAGTGTCAATGATGAGCCTTTGGACGGGAATCAGGACACTCCTGATGTTGTCTCCATCCTGCAGATCCTCTGGGATCCGTCTCCAACTTCAAGGTGATGTCCCACACCAGCACCAGCCTGTCCGTAGCCTGGAATGCAACAGCTGCTGCCACCAAATTCAAACTCACCTGGAGCCCCGTGGGAGCAGGTAAAGGTGAGCAGGGAAAGGGCATTCCAAGCACCTTCCCAAATTCCTGACCTGCTCCTGGGGGTAGGAAAGAGATCCCGCTCTTGGTGACAGCTCCTTCTCTCCTTGTTTCCATGGTTTTATTTATGGAGATAATCCCCAAAACTCTGGGGCAGCGGGGCAGCAATTTCCTTTGGAGGAAGGAAGTGAGCTCCAGGCTCTGAAATATCCCTGTTTTTACAGGAAAACAGGTTGCCAGGACTCAGTACCTGGGCAGCCAAGTGTTGGCTCACCGGATTGACCACCTGATGCCCAACACCCTGTACAGGGTCAGTGTCCGGGCTGTGTTCAGCAGGACCGAGGGGCCGGAGGTGACCCTGACTCACCACACAGGTAAATCCCGCTGGAAAAACCCTCCTTGAGTTGGGATGCAAAGCTTGGATTGATGGTGTTGGGATTGGCTCAGTTGGGTCAGAGCCTGGTGCTAAAAACACCAAAGTTTTGGGTTCAATCCCTGTGTTCATCCATTTAAGAGTTGGACTCCATGATCCTGGTGGATCCAACTCAGGGTATCCTGTTGAACGAGCAGCCCTCACTGCTGCTGGCAATAATCCATGGCTGTTCCTGTGGGAGGGAGGGGACACGTCCTTCTGGCACGTTGGACAGTCCCGGATCACTTCCCGGAATTATTTATCCACAGCCACCTCGGGAATGCAGGAGCCTCTCCGCAGGCACCACCCAGGGTCACTCACCAGCACTGGGGTTTTGGGAATTCCTTGGATTGTGGCTTTGCCTCTTCCAACATGGAGTTCTGGCTCCTTTCAGTGTCTTTTCCACCTGAGTTCATCTCAATGAGTTTTTCATGGAATTTGAAGATGTGTGTGGATGATCCATCCTCTCTTGGAGCCCTTCTCATGTCTCTCATGTGTGTCACCAGTTTGGTGTGGGTAGGAAGAGGTGGGGATGAGATTCCTCAGCTTGGAATCCATGGATCCATTAGGAATTTCAGCCTGGCATCCCTGGATAATGCCTGGAAAGTAAATATTGAATGAATGCCCAAATTTTTCTTCTCCACCCTAACTTAGAGTTGTGAACCTGCTGCTCTGGGACTGAGCTGAAATCTTATCCTGGTTCATTTTCCAGCTCCTCCTGGAGATTCCCACCCCATCCCGACCATCCAGGACCTGAGGGTTACTGACACTGGTGTAAACACTTTGAAGCTGGCTTGGAAAAAGCTTCCTGGGATAAGTAACTACAAGATATCCTGGGTGCCATCCAACAGTAAGGACCCCGATCCTTTGGTCAGGGAGCACAAAAATAGGGAATTTGGTTCAGGAAATTGCTTTTTCCATGGATGATCAGGTGGGTGGGGACTTTAATGTCTACAGGGACAGGTTAAACCCCTCTAAATGAGCCCTGAGCCAAGCTTTAGGCTCTAACCAAGGATATAAACATAGCTGGGATTTGGGATATCCAGGAATTCGTTCCCTTCCACCTTTGTGACTAGATCTGTCCGCTCCCTGTGCCTCAGTTTCCCCACAGGCAAAATGAGTTCCTAACTCTCCTCCCTGGCCAGGTCCTGTTAGATGAGTGTGAAGCTGCTGTAACAATGACTGTTACACTTCCCTTTCCATGGACACTGCGGGTTTTTCGGGATGTCTCCTCTCAGGTGACTCGGAATCCTCCCAGCTGGTCCCGGCAGAGGCCGTTGCCTTCACCATTCCCAAACTGAAGGACAACACCACCTACACCATCTCCGTGTCTGCAGTGGGAAGGGGACAGGAGGGAAACCCCACGGTCCTCACAGCCAAAACCTGTGAGTGTGGGATTCATGGATTGGGATAAGAACATCTCCGTAGGGGAGTGAAAGAAAAAGAGCAATTTTGGCTGATTGACACCTTATTCCTGGAATTCCAGGATGTTTTGAGTTGGAAGGGACCTTGAAGATCATCTGATTCCAACACCTTTCCTGGACCAGGTTGCTCCAAGCCCCATCCAACTCAGCCTTGTTTCTTCTCAGATCCCACCAAAACCAGCCAGCGGTCCTTTTTTCTTGCTGTTGGGGAATTTTGGGACCTTCCCTGTCTTCCCCAGCCAATAATCCCCATTTTTGGGGCACATTATCTTGGCATTCCCTCTTTAGTTGCAATAGCTTGACCGTTTCCAGCAGGTAAAGACCAACATCCCTCATGAGTTGTTTGGAGATCAAACGGTGGGAAAAGTCAGGAGCCGATGCTGGGATTTCAGGGAGCATCTGGAAAAAATGACAGGAAAAACTTCATTGCCCATCCCAAAACTTCCAATTTCAGCCAGTTTAGAGGCCAGACTAAAAAATTCCCACCAATTCCCACCGACTGAGGACCTGGCCTGATTCACCTTCCTGGAGAAAACACCTGGAGTGCTGGAGGAACTCCTTCCTCTCACTAGAATCATGGAATTTCAGAGGCAGAAGGGTCTCCAGAGCTGTTTTCAGCCCCTAAACTTTGTTCTTTGTTTTTCCAACAGTGGATTTGCCCAAAGTGATGGGATTCACCGTGCAGGAGGCTGCGGATTCCAGCATTTTGTTGTCCTGGGGGGCTGTTCCTGGAGCATCCCTGTATTTACTGACTTGGGGATTGTCCTCAGGTAACGTTTGGTGTGGGAAGGAAACCCTGATCCACCTCCTGAACTTCTCTGGATCCTGTTTAGCAGGAGAACCCTGAGGGTTTCCATGGGTTCCTTCATCTCAGCTTCTCCATTTGGGGGCAAAAAAAGGAAAAATGGGAGCTGGAGGAAGCTCCCAAAATGTCCCATTTGGCCATTGCAAAATCCCTGAGGGAAGAAAAAAAGGAGGTGTGGGAATAGCACAGGAAAAAGGAATTTTGGCATTATCAGTGTCCCTTCCTGTCCACCAAATCCACCAAAAAAGGTGGATTTTTGTCATCCATAAAACCTCCTTCTTAGCTGTTTAAAATTTCTGCTCTGCTGTGAAGAGCTTCCAAAAATTCCTTAATCATTCCTCACCATTACTTCTCCTGACTGATTTGGCTTTTCAGGATTTGCCCTTTTAAAGCATCGATTCCATGACTTTTTTTCCCCTGGATTGGACTAAAATCCTCCTTGAATTTGAATTTTCCTGTCCCTGTGGCTTCAACCACAAACTTTTTCCTGGGATCAGTTCATGTCCACGAGTCAATAAAGAAACCAAATCCAACAGAACTCCCTGTGCTCCCTGCAGTGCTTTTGGAGCTACCAGGAACTTTAATTTTTTTAATTCCAAGGATATTTTAGGATTTGCAGCTCCACACTTGCAGGCTGTGTCCTTGGGATGAAGTGTCCTGTGCCAGCAGCATTTTTGGGGGGCTAAATACTGTGGAAAAGTGATTTGGGAATGGAAAATTTGGATCTCTGGGGTGATTTTACTGAGCTAAAGCAACTGTTCCTTTCCTGTGCGAATATTGATCCAGAAGGGCTCAGAAATCCCTGATTTCAGAGTTGTCTGGGAAGCAGGAATGGATAATCCCATGTCTGACAGTCCCCCCGGTGCCCTCCCTCCATCAATCCCGCTGGAACAGGTTTATAAATCTTGATTTCCCATCACCAGCAGACGAATCCTGATCCCCCTTCTCCATAGGATCGGATTTATGCTCCTAAGTGAGTAATTCCAGTTTTTCCTGGTTAATTATCCCAGCTGCCAACACTGGTGTAGAAAAGCAATTAAAAATTTGGTCCTTTTTGTTTTTGTCTTGATTAATTTTCCTCCACACAACTTGATTTTTGTCCTAAATGAAAGTTATTTTAGGACACATTTCCCTTGCTCTTTTTGAGCTCTTTTAATGCCCTTTTCCCTGCTGATTCCATCCAGCCTGTCCCATAAAAAATGGGATCCCTTTCTACTCCGCTTGGGATAATTTCACTTTTGGATCAGACAAAATAAACCAATTATGGCTGTTTTGACTCAGCCTCTCAAAAACCGGGAGCAGAAGAGTTTGAGTCAAATTTCAAGGGGGATTTTACTGGGTTTTTTATCTCCCAAATTTTTTTGTGGAGAATTGAGAACAACAAACTGGATTTGACCTATGGAGATCTTTTCCAACCTTAATTCTATGAGTCGATGACAACGGAGCAGATTATTTGCACTGATTTTATTTCTTTCCACAGAAGTTCAGCTTTTTCCGTGATTTTTTTTGAAGTAAAATGTTCTTTCAGACTAAAAAAGTGCAAGTTTCACTTTGAACATTGTCAAACTCGTCATTTATTTTTTCTGAAATAAGGTGCTTTGGAAATGTCAATCATTATTTTGACATCTTTTCCCTATCATGATTTTAAATCAAAACTATGGATTCTGTGCAACCGAATTTCTCAGTCAAGTTGGATTTTATTTTTCATCAAACTTTCCATTCATTCCCAAAAAAAAAGGAACTTACTTCTATCCATAGGATCCACTGGATAGAAATTGGTCTCTCAGCCTTAGGCATCACCTGTACCAAATTCCCTAAATTCTTGGATAAATTCCAATTTTCTTTCCTTTTTAATGCACAAAATCAACCTCGTTTCATCTGGTTTAGGACCTGACCATTGCACTTTGGATATGCTTTACTTGTGTCTCTGCTCCAAATCCCAGGCATCATCTCATCCCCAAATTCCTGTTTGCCAACAGTGATGCCGCAGAAATGGGAATTATTCTGAGTTTTTCTGGCTCCCAGTCATGTTTCCTCCTGTTTTCCACAGCTCCCGCTCTTTCCCAGGAATTGTTACCAGCAGCTTCCCGATCGTATCGAGTGACAGGGCTGAGCTCCAAGGAAACGTATTTGTTTTCCATAAAACCAGTGTTTGGAGACGTGGAGGGACCGGAGACAGCGCTCCTTGGACAAACAGGTGTGGAGGCTGGAGTTCTGGCTTGCGGTTTTCCCTGGAAAACTGCTCTTCAGGCTGATTTTTGGGTTTTCTACCCTTTTCCTCTTTGCTGGACAGCGATGTCGTGGCTAAAAGAGGTTTAAAATCCACCTTTTCTGTTTGGCTCCTACAGCAGGACCTCCCAGAGAGCCGCCAAGCGCTCCAGTGGCTCCTACACCACTGGATACAAGGAAATCTCCATCCGCATCTCCCAGCAGTGTGGGGACCACTCCTCACCCAGTGCCCACCAGCACAAAGCTCCCAGAGGCTCCAGTATGGACCAGTGCGGTGTCGGCCCCGCTGACAACCCTGCCTGGGCCAAGTGAGTGTGGGAATGATGATGATGACTATGATGATGATGTAGAAAGAGTCAAAACTTCCAGAGGCCAAGATCTTCTCTGATCCCAGGAGCTAAAAGTGGTCTTAATTCCTTGAATAACGAGTGGACAGGGTCAGGGAAGGCCCAAACCCCATAAATGTGGTGAAGGCCTCGGCACTACCCTGAGGGGGGAAGGTGCTGCTGCTCACCCAGAACTTGGCATCACAAGGGGTTTGGGGTTTGTTTTGTTGCTCTGAATACACAAAATCCCACGATTCTGCTTCAGGACCCCTCAGCTTACAGAATTCCTCTCTTCCCTCTGCAGTTTGTGGGAAGCTCAAGGCAGACGTTGGGTTCCTGGTGGATGAATCCTCGAGTATCGGCCAGAGCAACTTCAATAAAGTGAAGGATCTCCTCTTCCGGATCGTTTCCTATTTCCCCAAGATTGGGCCTGAGGGGATACAGGTAAGATTTTGTTATTCCATTTCCTGAAGTTGTTTTCCTTCTCTTTTCTCCTTCTCCTCAGCCCTGCCAGGAGCAGATTCTGCTCACCCAGGAATTGTGGAACAGAAAGGCCAGGGAAAAACATGTGTGGAACAAAACAGACAGGAATTAAAGTCTCCTCAATGTCAGCCTTCCCATTTGGATAGATTTCCATTTCTTGGTTATTTTTCCAAGACTGAATCATTGGGAATAAAGCAAATTCCACACCTGAAATACTGTCTAGGTTAGCTCAGAGATCTGCTGGGTGCATATTCCCATCTAGGATCCCATTTCCAACCCCATCCAAAGTGGGAATGGTTGGGAATCCAGAGTGGGAATGATTAGAAATCTGGAGGGGGAATGGTTGGGAACCCAAAGTGAGGACAGTTGGAAATCCAGAGTGAGGATGGTTGGGAATCCAAAGGAGGAATGGTTGGAAATCCAAAGTGGGAATGGTTGGAAATCCAGAGTGAGAACAGTTGGAAATCCAGAATGGGGACGGTTGGAAATCCAGAGTGGGAATGGTTGGGAATCCAAAGTAGGAATGGTTGGGAATCCAAAGTGGGGACAGTTGGAAATCCAGAGTGGGGATGATTGGGATTCCAGAGTGAGGATGATTAGAAATCCAGAGGGGGAATGGTTGGGAATCCAAAGTGAGGACGGTTGGGAATCCAAAGTGAGGACAGTTGGGAATGCAAAGTGAGGACAGTTGGAAATCCAGAGTGGGAATGGTTGGGAATCCAAAGTGAGGACAGTTGGAAATCCAGAGTGGGAATGGTTGGGAATCCAAAGTGAGGACAGTTGGAAATCCAGGTGTGGATCCAAGTGGGAAATGCAGGATGTGCCAGCAGCTCCCTCCTCCAACAAACAGAGAACCAAAGCCCCAGGTCATGGTGGGAAACTCCTCAAGGGCAAACGAAGCCTGAAGGATTTAATGACAGCAAAGCCAATTGGAAGATTCTGTTCCTCATTTATTTGGGGTCATTTGTGCTTAATTAATGTCACATTTAAATTAAGAAGGGAGAATTACGGAGCCCCCTTTAAGTTGAGCAGGAAATGGGAATTTCTTGGACTCTTGCTTGGAGGTTTTAGGTGAATGATGGAGTTACCCTGGACCAACAAATAACTCTGGGGACATAAAAAAATGTTGGTTTAGGTGCCGATCTGACTCCTTTTTCCCAGAGTCCCATTCCCGGTGCACCACACTCTGACTCGAGGCAGTCTGTCCCATTTCCTGTGGATTTGGGGATTTCAATCCCTGGTTTTGGCAGGTTGCTGTTGCTCAGTACAACGAGGAGCCCAGGGCAGCTTTTCACTTCAACCAACACCGCGACCGCAACGGAGCCCTCGGAGCCATCAAAGGGCTGAGCTACACCGGAGGCAACACCAAAACAGGTCTGGGAGGGGACTTGGACACCTGGGATGATCCTCCTGGATCAAGTCAGAACCTGGAAGCCAAGGAAAACATTTTTCTGAGTGGTTTGGAGCCGTTTCCTTGGTGGGAACGTTGTGCTCAAAGTTGTTCTAAATTTGAGAACAGATTAAATTTAATTTTCGGGAGTGGTTTTTCCAACCGCTTTGTGCTTTATCCATGTCCTGGTTTTCCCCCTGGGTTTTCCTCATTATTTTATGATTTTGCCTGCACTTGAGGAAGGTTTTTACACCATAAACATGAGGATGGCTGATTTGAAGCATTCTTGCATCCCAGAAATCCAGATACTTTTGTGTCATTTAAAAAGCTCAGAGCGGGACAACACTTTCCATGTGCTCATTCCCAGCAGGACATGGGGAGTACCTGGTTCCCTGGAGGAACACAACCAGGAATGGAAAATTAAAAAAGGTTGATTTTCATTTAATCATTTAGCCCAGTTGGTTGGAGCCTGGTGCCAGTAACTCCAAGATTTAATCCCACTATGGAGCTGGATTCAATGATCCTTGTGGATGCTTTCCAACTTGGAATATTCTCTAGTTTTGGGATTTTTCAATGAATTCTTCACAGCAGGAAAGCTTTGAGGCACCCAAATCCCTCATCCTGCCTCAGTGGTATTGGATAAGAGCACAAAAAAAGGGGGATGGTCAAAATACAGGAATTTTTATGGGATTGCTCAGGGAAAGAAAGCATGGAATTAGTCAGGCTGGAAATTCCCGGCTAACCTCGTCTCTAATCCTTCTTTTTATGGAGTTTGTGTCAATAAAGACATTTTACTCCATGTAGGAATCTTTCCATAGTGTTTTGGAGCTTCTTGACTGTTTCAATCAGTGGGATATTTCTTTGCGAAACTTTCTTGGTCTTTCCAAAGACATTTGGAAATGGGAATTTGGTGGATTTTTTTCCTGAAGCGTAAGAAAAATGCTTCAAATCTCCTGAATTTGTTTTCCCTTTCCAAAACTGTCTGCTAATTCTACCAGAACCATTCTGGCCAAGCTGATTTCCTGCTGTTATCCTTCAAAAGACGTTTTCCCATGCTCAGGGCTTTCCATTTGTGAGGAATTCCCTTCGTGCTCCACCTGTGGAAGGAGATCCAGAGTCCAGACCCACGGAATTAATCCAGACTCCCACCCTGTCTCTCCCTGTCTGCTCAGGCCATGCCCTATCCTACGTGCTAAGGGAATTATTCCAGCCTTCCAGAGGGATGAGGCCGGGTTTTCCTCACATCCTGGTGCTCGTGACCGATGGACAATCCCAGGATGACGTGTTACCCCCAGCCAGAGCAGCCCATGCTTTGGGTGAGAATTCCCTGTTGTGTTTCCCTCGGTTATCCATGAATTTCCAGGTGGTTGAGGCTGCCCTGTTGTTTTTTCCTTCAGTTCTCCATGAATTTCCAGGGGTTTGAGGTTGCCCTGTTGTGTTTCCCTGGGTTCTCCATGAATTTCCAG
>NW_024580669.1:709777-752739 GCF_017639235.1 Corvus kubaryi | reverse complement strand
TTGAGGTTGCCCTGTTGTGTTTCCATGGTTCTCCATGAATTTCCAGGCTGCTGAGGATGGTGCATTGTGTGAGGACTCCCTCTGAGGGCACTGTTGGCTCCTTCCTTTCTTTATCCTTTCTTTTTTCTCTTCCCAACCTGCTTTGCTGTAACTCCCACCCAGCTCCAGGTGACTTCTCCGGGGGTTATACCTGATCCCACCAGAGGTTTCTGCCAGGAAGGGGGTTGGAAGCTCTGATCCCAAGGGTTGGGAGCAATGGGATCTGTGTCATTCCAGGGCTCCGTGTCATTGCTGTGGGTGTGTCGGGAGCTGACCCCATGGAGCTGCACCGGATCTTGCTGCAGCAGAACCCCCAGGACGTTTTCTACGTCAGCACCTTCGACGACTTCCCCCAAATCCTCCAAGAGCTGATAGAAGCCATTTGTTCTGACCCTCAGCTTCCAGGGATCCAAATCCCACTGGGAAAGGTGAGTTCTTACACCTGGGCGTAAATCCAGCTTGGGGTGGGTCAGGCACAAGGAAAATCTTCTTCCCTGAGAGAAGTTTCAAAGTGAAATCCCAGCGGATTTAGGACACTGTGTCCCATCCTGACCTCACTGTCCAGCCCTAAAGAGCAAAGAAATCCAGGGAGTGGAATTGGGAAATCCAGGATAGAGCTGGGAATGTTTTGGTGGATAAAGCCACTGCAGAGCACTTGGAGATAATAAAAATTTATAATATAAATTCATAGGAATAGAATTGAAACATCTGAGAATTCTCCTGGATGGTCAACTTTGCTTTTCCCTTTTTTTGCCTAAGCCAAGGAATGTTTTTAGTCCGTGTTTCCTGGCCGCTCCGGTTTATTTGCCATCCTTTGGTGGATATGAATTCCCTAATAATTTTTTTTTCTCTTTTCCATGGTAGGGCTCCAGGGGCTCAGCAGCTCACAGGGGTTCTGACCCCCACGGCTTCACCGTGAAGGGAGAGAAGGGGGAGCGGGTGAGTCACAGAATATTCCCAGCTGGAAGGGGCCCGCATGGGTCATCGAGTCCAGCTCTTAAGGGAATGGCCCCACCAGCATGATCCACTTGGATAATTAATATCATGGAATCACGGAATGGTTTGGGTGGGAAGGGAACTTCAAGATCATCAAATTCCAACCTTGACACCTCCCACTGTCCCAGGCTGCTCCAAGCCCCGATGTCCAGCCTGGCCTTGGACATTCCAGGGATCCAGGGGCAGCCACAGCTGCTCTGGGAATTCCATTCCCTGGCCTCCCCACCCTCCAGCCAGGAATTCCTTCCCCATATCCCATCCAGCCCTGCCCTCTGGCAGTAAATACAACCAAATTATGACCGAGGAAGAGCTCGAGCAAAGAATCACCCTCAGATGTCTTCTGTTGGTGTTTTGCTATTCCTGATCCATGCTGGCTTTGAAAATCCAGGAAAAGGGAACTGCTCTGGCATTTGGGAATGCTCTCAAGTGCTGCATGGAGCTCCTTGGGTTTGCAGTTCCAAGGCCATCACTGCTATTTTCCATGTTTTTAGGGTCTCCCTGGGAAGGACGGCATTCCTGGGCTGCCGGGTAGGCCGGGCCGGCCAGGGCCTCCAGGTCCCCCTGGAATCATGGTATGGATTGGTTTAACGAGCTTTTCCAAAGGGTCATTCCAGAGAATATGACCAGCATCCATCTGTGCTGTTTTGCAGGGGCTCCCTGGCAGCCAAGGTGACACTGTGAGTATTGGCAATCCCAGGTTGCTCCAAGCCCTGTCCTACCTGGCCCTGGACACCTCCAGGGATCAGAATCCATGGTCTTGTGGGTGATTTTCTATTTAATGCTGCAGAATTTATTTTTAATTCCAGGGATCTCCAGGCTACCCAGGACCAGCAGGGCCAAAAGGAGACAGAGTGAGTTCCATTCCTGGATTTCACTGGGAAAAATCCATTCCGTTGTTGTGACCTCTCTTTCCCAAACATTTTCACCAGGATCTTTGGTGACTGTGAACTTTTAAGCTGTGTCTAACTAATCCTACACTGCCAGTCCAGCTGGGGGAGTTTCCCTCAGGAATTTCATGCCTTCATGGACACTAAAATATTTCAATACCAACCAAGGGCAGATCCCAGGATCCTGTCCTTCTCCCAGTCCCCATTCCTCCTCTTTCCTCACATCCCCCTGAGCCATCCGTACAGATGAAGATCAGGAATGGATCCTGCTGAAAGCCAACGTCCTCTTTTTCCCTGGGATTCATTATTTTCCATGCCAGGAAGCAAAACTCAGGTCATGGCCATGTGGCTTTGGGTACCAGGTGCTTTGGGTTGATGGAATTGCCCCTAAATCACCAAATTCCCAGTCTGCTCCTGGATCTCCCAACGTGCCTTTATCCACAGGGAGAGCCGGGCTATGTCCTGGGAGGAGTGGAGGTGATTCCTGGCCGGAATGGGCAGCCTGGCCCCCCTGTGAGTATCAAACCCCAAGTGTGGGGGAGCCTTCAGCTTCCCAAAGCCTGGCGGAGATCCCACATCCCTCCCTCTCCCACTTTTCCTTGTTGCAGGGGCAGAAGGGGCAGCCGGGGGTTCCTGGGGTTCCGGGTTCTCCAGGTTCTCCAGGGCCACCAGGCATCTCCATCAAGGTGAGTTTGGAGCACAGTTCTGGGATGTGCCACAGGAAAAGGAGATCTGACTCCAAAAGTTGCAGGTGGAGGTGTCTGGAGACCTCTCCCAAAGCTCTCCTTCCCTCGGGAGTGGGAATTTTGCTCTCTTGGATTGTCAGCCTGCAGGATTTTTTGCTGGGATGAAGTTTGGCGAGGAGTCCCAAAATGCCCATCCCATGGGAATTCTCCTTGTCCTTTGTGTTTCAGGGTGAACCAGGGGATTCAGGAATCAGGGTGAGTACCTGAGGGTGACTTTCACTTTGGGATGAAAATCCTTTTTCTGTAATTATTTCCAAGCTGCCCAAGAAGTTCTGGCTTCCAGACTTCCCAAAATTCCATGGAGATCCATAAAGGGATCATGAAGTGAGACTATCCTGTGCTTCATGCAGGGTCCCCGTGGGAGGAGTGGCCTCAAAGGTGACAGAGGAGACACAGGAGAGCCGGTGAGTGGCCCCAGGAAGTCAGGGAAAAACTGGGACAGATCCAGAGGAGGGAAAAATGTGGATCAGGAGCACGGGACAGCAAACGGCCCGAGCTGGCAGCAGATCCAAAACAAAGGAAAAGGGGTGCTTCTTCCCAGAAATCATCCCGCAGGGAGGTTTGGGGTGGGGGAAGTTTGAGTTCAAGGGGAGCTAAGAGAAGGAAGAAAGTCCACAGAGGATTACTGGGAATAAAGACACCAGGATTGGTTTGGGAATTCCCCGCCTTACAAATGGCTCAGACTTGAAGGATAACATCCATGTGCTGTTTTTCCATCCTTCCCAACGTGCCTCTTTCTGACCTTCTTGGATCTGGTTTTGGTTGTCTTTGCCATGTTGGAGAGCCATATCCCATAAATCAGCCCTTTCCATGTGTCTGGATTCCCCATTCCAGACCAACGTGGGTTCCCAGCCTCTGTCTTCCATTGTTTCCCCTTCCCGAGTAAAACCAGGGATTCATAACTTCTTTGTGGAGGAAAGGAAATTTGGGAATACACAGACAGCTCTGTAATTCCTCAGTTTTCAAGGAACTGTTCAGATGTCAGGATCAATATTTCCCTGCAGAATTAAAAATTTCCAGATTGGATAAAAAAAGGGATCTGATGATGTTCCTTCCTTTCCAGGGAAAACCTGGTTTGCCGGGCCCTGTAGGGCCCCATGGGGTTCCTGGACTTCCTGGACCAAGAGGAGAAAAGGTCAGATATTTCCTGAATCCCTCAGCCCAGGAGGAAAGTGAAAGGAATATCAGGATAGACTTGTGGGAAGGCATTTTGGGATCTCCCAACATTCCTGGAGTTTACTGGCTCTGCTCAGAGCCAAACACTTCCAGAGGAAATTTCTCCCCTCCTGCTTGGCTAAGAAAGACTCTGGAGCAGCAGTCTGGGAAGGATGGGTGCTCTGGGATCAGCATTCCTGAGGATGCTGTGCTTTCCTTGCAGGGAATGGCAGGAATTGGCATTCCCGGCACTGCTGGTGTGAAGGGAGAAGAAGGAGAGCAGGTGGGTTGGGAATTTCGCAGTGAGATTTGCATTAAAATCCTCTCGGAATGTTCAGAGTCTCCAAAGTCTCCTCCAATATTTAGATTTTCCTTGGAATCCCATGGTTCCAAATGGAAAGGGCGAGAGAAGGGAAGATTTGGGGTTTAAAATCAGAGCTTTCACTGCTTCCTCTGTTGTTTTCAGGGAATGATGGGACCTCCAGGAGCACCAGGACCAAAGGTGGGTGCTGAAATCCTGACCCCGAGTTCCTGGGCCTGGAATTCAGGTTCCAAGGAAATTTTCTGTCCCTAACCGGCATCATCATGATTCCTGTGGGAATCATTGGATCACAGAATAGTTTGGGTTGGAAGTGACCTTCCAAGGCCTCTGAGCAGGGAAATCTTCAACCAAACCAGCCTGACCCGGAACCTTCAGGTCAAAAGCAAAGAATGGGAATCATTTTACACTTCCTGGACTCTGGAATTCCTTGCTGCCAGGAGAGATCTGGAATGGCAGCAGGGTGGGATATTTTAAATAATAAACGGTGCTTTTGTGGCCAGGGAGACTCCAGAGTTCCAGGCTGGAAGAGCTGTCCTGTAATTAATGGAAAATTGGGTTGAAGAGCTCCATCCTTCCCTCCCTCCCTCTGTCTGGGAATGTCCCACCACAGCAGGAATCGAAAGTGCTGGATCTGTTTTCCTTGTGGCAGAAACTCCCTTCTGATTTCTTCCAGGGAATCCCAGGACCTCCAGGGCAGAAGGGAGACCAAGTGAGTGAAACAGTAAGAGAACGTTTGACCAGCTCAGGTGAAATGATCCTGATTTTTCCCAGTTTGTTCCCTGTGGGATCCAGCAGGGATATCCTTGAGCTCAGTGTGTCCCCTCTCCTTGGCTCTTGTGCTTCCGAGATGAGTTTTGGGCACTTTTAAGGAATAAATGGTGGGAAAGGGATGAGCAGAAAGTTTTCTCTGCCTCCCATTTTTCATTTCAATGGCCACCATTCCATCCTCTTGCCTTGAAGGGAAACCCAGGATTTCCAGGTGCTCCAGCCTTGGAGGTACCTTGGAGTGGATTAGAGCCTTTCATGTCCTTCAGCTGTGCAGCTCCAATCCCAAAATGCTGGGAATCCAAGAGCTGTGTCCCACAGAACTGCGGGAAGAACACCCAAACCTTTTCCCTGACCCTCCAGCCAACTTTGTCCTCTTCTCCTTTGCTCCACTTCTTGTATTCCCAGTATTCCCATTGTCCCCTCAAAGGAGCTTCACTGCTGTCCAGGAAACATCAGGATAAAAATTCCCACCACTGAATCTGGGTGCTCCAGGCCTGTCCCTGCTCAAGCTCCTCATCCACAGGGACGAGCCCTGCAGGACCACCCACAGCTCTCCATGTCCTTCCAGATTCCAGCTTTAAGGAGAAACCTCAGTGGTGGCCACCTCTGTGTGCCATAAGATTTCTTATCCCATAAAAATTCTTGTCCCATAACAATTCTTATTCCATAACATTCCTTGCTTTGGAAAAGGTACCATGAAAAGGAGATTTTTAAATTTTTTTTTCCACAAATAACTGAGGATTTCTGTGATTTCTTCTCCTCCTCAGGTTTTGGGACCTCCAGGCAAGAAAGGTGTCAGGGTAAGACTGTTAATTAATTCATTCATTAATTAGCACTGCTTGAAAAGGCAAGATCTCCTCCTGGAAAGGGGGAGGTTGTTCCATGTTTCCTGAATCCCATCTCTGTTGTGATTGACAGGAGAGGAGAGCTTGGAAAAGTCTTCTCCTGGGGATATTTCTTTATTTTATTGACATTTTTACCTGGTGCTGGAGGGAAATTTGGGATTTCAGAAGGGAGACATCACTCAAAGGCAGATCCAGCCCAATCCCAGAAGATAATTCCAGCCAAGGGAGGTGAAAATCAGGGATAGCAGAGGCTGGAAGGGATTTTTGGAGGTCTCCAATCCCACGTCCTGCTCAAAGCAGAGCCCACTCCAAAGCTGGGTCAGGTCTCCTGTGCTGAGAATTCCCATGGATGGAGATTTCCCACATCTTTGTGTCCTGATCCAGGGTTTGGCCTCATTGAGAGCAAACTGAATTTCCCAAACCAAGGAGATCTCTGGGACAGAGCTATTCCCTGGCTTTATTGTCCATGTTTTCCAGCGGCTTTAGAGGATTCCAGTCACGTTCTCAGTGGCTTTGAGGTGGAACATGACCTGGAATATTTTCAATGGAATTTTTAAATTATTTTTTTCAGTCTTGCTCTCTCGCTGCCATCCTGCCAAGAAAGAACCTTCTCTCTGTGAGAAGGATTTACTGCAGGACTGATTCCCCTTGGCTTTTCCATGGAAATTCCCTACAGTGCTTCAGACCTCCCTCATTCCATAGACACAATGGATTTTGACTTTTTTCCTGGGATTGGATGTTGGAATCACCTCCTTTTATTGGTCCTATTGCCCAGACTGCTTAGCCTTGCCTGGCAAAAATCCCTCTTTTCTTTTAGGCTGAGCTTAAGTAGTGTCCTAGGAATTTTGCTGTGGCCTGGTGATGGAATGTGGCCTGGAATATCCAAATTTTTTTTCATTTCTTCCCGATACTTCACTGTCAACCTGCAGAGAAATGGAAGGTGCTCATTTTATTCCGTTTAAACCAGTAAAAATGCATTTATGGTGCTTTGTAGTGTGGCAGCAGCTGTGATGACTTTGGCATGGCAGAAGATCAAGTGCCCTGAGAAAAAACTTCCTTCTAAATCCAGGATGGATGGATGGGTGGATTTGGCAAGGGAATTTTTTCCAGGGTGCATTAGAAGTGCAAAATGCAGCCCTAAGGAGTCATGGGAACAGGGCTTGGCTTCCTGCGGGATATTCTTGGTTCCAGGTGTGTCTTTTCTTCCCAGGGAGATCCCGGACCAGCTGGACCACAAGGAGACAAAGGAATCCCAGGAGAAAAAGGGGAGAAGGTGATGACCTTGCACTTCCTGTAGGGATAAAAGGATTTCTTTTGTTGTGGCGACCAAGGAAACTCTGGGGAAGATGGGATTTCTCTCCAAGTCATCCATCCAGGAATCCAGGGGGAGCCTTCCATGTAGAGAAATCCAAAGCTCCTGGAAAGGAAATCAGGGAGGGACTCAATGCTCCGCTCCCTGGTTGTCCATGCGGATGGAAATACCTTGGATCTGCTCTGGCTTTTCCTGCTCTGTGGAGATTTCTCGGATGAGCTCGGAAAAGCTGCCCTGGCAAGACCCTGTATGCCTTTGTTTTTTCAGGGAAGTCCAGGATTTGGAATTCCTGGCCAGCCTGGGCTGAAGGGAGACATTGGTGACAGGGTGAGTGGGACAGTGGGGTGGGTGTGGAATGGGAAGGGCTCAGGGGACAAACCGGGAGGTTTAGGGACAAAATCTCTCCGTCACCTCCATGGATTTGTTGGCCTTCACCTCTGAGGAGATGAGCGCTGGGGAGGTGACAAGGAGCAGGGTTGGTGACGCTGGGGAGGTCTGGGGCGGTGGGGTCATGAGCTCTGTCCTCCACAGTTGGGTGCAAAGGCAGGACTGCCCCAAAATGTGGAGAATTCCTCATGACTGGAGGAAAACACGGACGGTCAATGCTCAACTGGTGATTCGGTGGACAGAATCCAATCTTGGTGAACAGAATCCAAGGAAGTCCCATTTCCAATGATTTCCTGTCCTGAAAGTCACCTTAGGCTTTATCTTCCTGACTTTTGTGTCTAAGGAGGTTCTGGTGGCTCCCATGGGAGTTGGCTGATGCCCAGGAAGGGTTGGGTTAATCCCTTCTCCAGGGACATTCACAGTCCCATTCATTTTAAACCAGCAAAAATTGGCAAATCCCAATATTATGGATGAGTATCCTTGGGAGAGGGGTGGGAAGCCCAAAATAGTGATGGTTTCAAAGTGGGGGAGACGGGAAGTTCCAGACAGGGTGTGCTTGGAGCAGCCCCTTCTGGGACATTCCCAGTTTTCCCCTTCTCTGATTTTAGCTGCTGACACCGGGAATTATCTTACCTGTGTCATTCCTTCTGTTTCTGCAGGGAAATGTGGGATTGTCTGGGAAGCCAGGTCAGAAGGTGAGTCCATGGAAAGCTTTGTTCCCTGTGAGGGTGGGGAGGCCCTGGAATGGAATTCCCAGAGCAGCTGTGGCTGCCCCTGGATCCCTGGGAGTGTCCAAGGCCAGGCTGGACATTGGGGCTGGAGCAGCCTGGCACAGTGGGAGGTGTCCCTGCCCAGGCAGGGGGTGGAACCAAGTGGTCTTGGAGGTTTCTTCCAACATCTTTTATCAGGCCTTAAAAAAATTCCTGCTAATCCTCACTAGCAGGATTTTTCCCAGGAAAAGTTCAAAACCAGTCAAGAAATTTCTGGAAAAGATCCCAGCTGTGGCATTTGTTCACTTCAGTCTCACTGTGGGCATTCCTCAAACAGGGATCTCCCCAGGCTTGGCTGGAGGAGGTTTTGGATTTGGGAATTGTTCCACAGATCAGTGAATGGAATATTTCGGCTGGATCAGCTTCCTGGGCAGGGAGAAATGGGATGGCACAAGAGAAAAATGGGATGCATCCAAGCCAGGAGGTGTTAACGAGATGTGCTAATGAGGTTGCAAAGTGCAGGCAGCAAAAGGTGTTTGGGGTTGGGAGAAGGCCTGGGGAGGCCATGTCACAAACTTCCCAGATTTCATGGAATATTCTGAGCTGGGAGAGACCCACAAGGGTCATCCAACCCAACTCTTAAGGAAATGGGATCAAACCCACGACCTTGTGGGGCAAACATCAAACAGAGCACATGAGGACCCATCCATGAGAGCTCAGCTGATTTAATTGGGAATAAAAACTAGAACATGGAATGGGAGCTGATCCTGTGTCCAAGCCTGGATCCATCTCGAGTCTCTGCTAATTTAGAGGTGGAGAACCTCAACAGATTCTGGCCTGAGTGAATTCCAGGGATGACGGTGGAGTCAGGATGGATGAGGTTAGAGCTGGATGCTTTCCAGCCCAATAATCCCATAAAAATAATAATACTATAACTAAATAAATTGAAACACTATAAATATAGATTATTAAATAAATCACAGTCAAATAAATATCCATAATAGAAATCCTACAATCCCAGCCCTTCGTAGCACAGGGTAAATGCTCTGAGCCCAAACCTCATCCAGGAGTGTGGAAGCAACTCCCTGACCATGGATGTGCTGCTGGAACCTGCCCCTCAATGTCTGAAATGGGAATGCGAAATAGGAGTGTGACAAGTCTTGTTTCCTTTAGGGGGAGAGAGGTGAACCGGGATTCCCTGGAAAACCAGGAGAGGCCGGGCTGAGAGGAAAAGATGTAAGTAAAGGCAGGAGCCAGGGGGATGGAGCTGCTGCTGCCTTGGGAATAACCAACAATCCCAGTTCTGCCCTGCAGTGACAAGCAGGACAAAGGGACAACATTCCTTGTTATTCAGCATCAGTGCCCAGAGCAGCTGTGGCTGCCCCTGGATCCCTGGCAGTGTCCCAGGCTGGGGCATGGAGCAACCTGGGATAGTGAAAGGTGTGCCTGCCATGGCACGGGGTGGGATGAGATGATCCCTAAAGTCTTTTACAAGCCAAACCATTCTGGGATTCTTTGATCAGGATTTTTGTCACTGAGTCACATCTGCTTGACATGGATTTAGCACGAGGTGCACCCACACCAGCCCTGAGGGGCTCACTTCTGGTTCTGAGCCTCAGATGATCTCAACTTGGAAAGGATCCATAAAAATCATGGAGTTCAAATCCCTACTACTCACAGGACAGCCCGAATAATTCCCTCTTATGGCCAAACGAGGTGGCCCCTCACAAAACCAAGGTGGCCCCTCACAAAACCAAGGTGGCCCCTCACAAAAGAAGATGGCCCCTCACAAAACCAAGGTGGCCCCTCACAAAACCAAGGTGGCCCCTCACAAAACCAAGGTGGCCCCTCACAAAAACAAGTTGGCCCCTCACAAAAACATCCTGACTGGGTTCTGGAAATCTCTCCTGACCCCAGTGAAGAGCTTCCTCAGCTCCAAGGCCTGGGTTGATCCCTGCACATGGAATAGGATCCCTATTAATAGTTCCCTCCTCTTGGGATCAAACAAGGTGGGCCCTCACAAAATCATCCTGATGGCTTCTGGAAAACTGGATTTTTGTACACTGAGCTTGATGTCGCCTGGTCTGGAATATCCCTGTGGTCAGTTTGGAATATCCCTGTGGTCAGTTTGGGTCACCTGTCCTGCCTCTGTCTCCTCCCAGCCTCCCATGAATTCCCAACTTGGCTCCTGGAAAACCTCACCTGACCACAGTCAGTGAAGAGCTTTCTGCAGCTCCAAGGGCTGGCTTGATCCCTGGACATCAGGTGGGATAGGATCACCCAGGGAAATCTTGGAAAAAAAGGAAGCGGCTGCATTCCAACAGCCCTGACTTCGGAGTCGTGATTCCAGAACAAGAACTTTGAATTTCAGCAGGAAATGATGGTGAAAAACTTTTGCATTGTAGGGAGAACCAGGGAAGAAAGGCTCCTCTGGGACCAAGGTAATCCCGCCCCTTCCCGAGGCACCAGGAAAACAGCAACTGGAAAATGAAACCCTTGGATTTGTCCTGGAGTTGATCCCTGCTCATTTTATTTCCTGTTTATTTGTTCCCTTAAACGAGACTGTGGAGAATCCTCTTCATCCTTATTTTATCTTGGACTTCACATTCCAAAAGGCTGGAACAGAAAGGCTATGAAAGAACTCAAGTCTAGCTTTTTTTTTCTGGGAGATGCAGAAGACAAAGTGCCTCTAATGGAATCCCAGAATATCCTGTGTTGGAAGGGACCCACGAGGATCATCTCCTGGCCCTGCACAGGACACTCCAGCAATCCCACCCTGCCCCTGAGAGCGTTATCCAAACATTCCTGGAGCTCAGAACAGTGGGATTTGGTGGCAATCCCCTCATCCTACCCCTACATTTAAATATTCCAGCCACCCCACACCTTGTGCCCTTTTCTCCTCGTTTACGGGAATGCTGTAAAACACCATCCCTAATTTAAGACATCCCAGATATCCCAAAACCTGCCTCTATCCCAGTTTTCCAAGCATTAAGCAGTGCCAAAGAGATTTCACCTCTATTAGAGCCCCTGGAATGGGTGGTGGACTCGCTTGTCTCCCTTGAAACCATTTCCTCCAGGTGTAAGTGCAATAAAATTCCCATTGCTTGATGGACTTGGAAAGCTGCTCCTCTCTTTTAGGGAGAAGCTGGAGTCCCTGGAGAGCCAGGAGTGAGAGGAATCAGGGTAATAATTCCATTTTTCTCACTATTATTATCATTTCGTGCCCTGGAGAGTGTTGGGGCTGCTCTGATTCCCTTCCCCATCCCAATGGGAGCCCTCACTTGGAAACATCCACTTCCAAAGATTCCTTTCCTGTGGGAAAAATAACATTTTCCTCGCTATTTTCCTTTTCTGAGCTTCTTGTGCTCTATTTGTTGTTTTTCCTGTCGATCTCTTCTTGCAGGGTCCTCCTGGACTCCCAGGGCGACCTGGAGAGCAGGGAATGAAAGGAGATCCAGGAGAACCCGGGAAGGACGTAAGGAATCCCTGAAGGAGCAGCTGGGGGAGGGTGGATTTTGGGAGAGCTTTTATTTATTCCCAGCATTATAAATAAATAATATTTATTTATTCAGATCGGGGTTGGATGGATCCAGCACAGATGGATAAATCCAGCAGAGATGGATTCGCTCCATCCTTTTTTCATCCCCGTGGGGAAAAAAATCAGGGAAAATATTACCAAGTTTCTCATGGCTTTACCTAAATCCTATTTGGGAGATTCCCAAAAATATCAAAGCAGCTCCTCACCCTTCTCCCACCCTTCTCCCTGTGGCCATCTTAACAAGAATTGGGAATTTAAATTTGTCATTTAATTATTTCGTTTACTTTCTTTAATGATTTATTTTCTTTCATTATTGAATTTATTCTATTTAATTATTCAATTTATTTGATTTAATTATTTGATTTGTTTTTAATTTTATTTGTTGCTGCTGTTTATTTGGTGGGGACAGAGGAGAACACAAGGCAGAGCAGCAATTCCTGGGATATTTCTTTGTGCTGGGAGGAAAAACTCATTCCCAGACTTCCAAAGGGTGTCTTTGGATGGATCCTTTGCAGCCAGTCCTGCCAAATTCCTGATTTACCTGCAGGACTCATGTCCTGAGTCACAGGAAAAGTGGGATTGGGAGAAAAGCAGGGAATATCCCCATGGATCCGTCAGCCCAAAACAGATCCAATCCCAGGCTTTCCCGAAGAAATGATGTTGCTTCCTCAGCCAAGATGTGGTGGCAGGGAAATAAAGGCAAAATTAGGGTTGCAAAAGAGGTAGTTCCGTTATTCCAGATGGGATAGCAATGGAAAAAGGAAAAGCAGGAGAACTCCCAGGAATAAGAACCCTTCTGGAGGTCAAGCTTCAAGTGAAGAGCAGAATTGCTCCAAATTTACCTTAAAGATGGGAATTAGGGTGACACAAGAAGAGGTTGGTTGGTCCCTCAGGAAAAGGTGGAGTTAGTGTGGGATCAGCGCACAGGAAATGGGAATTTTACAGGGGAGCTAACACATTCCTGCTGGTTTTCAGGGAGATCCTGGGAAGGACGGCCTGAGAGGTGAAAGAGGCCCCCCAGGCCCAAAGGTAGGTCCTGAGTCCATGGGGACATTTTTGTGGTGGTGCCACCACCTCGAGCAGGTCAGAGAGGAGGAAAACCCAGCTCAGGTCTCCTCTGAACCCCCAAAAGTTCGGGATTTTGAAGCAGAGCTCCTGGGGTGGGCTCAGGAACTCGTGGTCACACTGGGGCCATGGTCCCACATTTCCACGGAACTTCTTTAGGAAGGAGCTTCTTCAGGAGTCAAACGGGATAAATTTCCAGGATGTTCACAGATGGTTCCTTCCTTTCCTCCTCCTGCAAGTTGAAGAGCACATGGAAAGGGGTGGAAGGAGGAATGCCTTCAGATCCCACACATCCAAGATCTTTAAAGGTGGGAACAACTCCTTCCTTAATGGAGAGGAAAATGCTGCAGGAAGCAGCACCAGGACAGGGAGATCTCCTGGCTGCCATGAGATCCAGACCTTTGGAAAAGCAAGGATTTATCCAGGGCACGGGCATCCCAAGTTCTCCCTGGCACACCTTGGCTGGAGATGCCACTGGGGCCTTCCTGGTGCCCTTCATTCCACCGGAATCTGTCGATGCCAAACCCGGATTTCAGTGAAATGAAGCCCCTCAGAGAGGCAGCTCAGCCCCACCTCAGCAGATGTTCCTCACCCCAGGAGCCTCCAGGCTGGACCTCCCAAACCCCTTCGGCTCATCCACGATTCCATCTGTGCATGATCCAGAATCTCCCACCTGGAGACGGAATTCCATCACTGTGACCTCCTGTGGGAGCCCATCCCGCTGGAGATGTTGGACCCAGCCACGTGTGGGGCCACCAGCACCATGGCCACCTCCAGAAGGGACCACCAACCAAGGGGACACCTTGGCCGTTGTCCCCCTTGGTGTCCTCTGCACTGGTGGCACCGAGGGACCTCAAAAACCTTTCCTTTTCCACACTTTGTCCATGGGCAAGAGGTGGAGAAGGGGATGGAGCAAAGCTCTGGCCCAAACCTCACTTGGATGCTGCTCGTGGGCCAAACTTTCCCTACAAAATGCAGCTGTGCCAGTGTCCTCTGGAGGAGGGAAGGAGCCCATGGAGCAGGGTGGGATTCAAACCCCTAAATGGGATTTATCAGGGATTACGAAGCGGGCTGGTGGCAGAGGAAGGGTCACATGTGGGATTATTCCCCTTCCTCTTCTTGCTCGTCCTGGAGATAATGACGGAATTAATGAGTTGATCTCGTTTATTCCAAGGGAGAACCCGGCCCACCAGGAAAAGGAGTGGAAATGAAGGTAAATAAATCAAAATTTAATTCCATATAAATGTTGGAAGCACCTCCCTCTCTGTCGGGGATTGGGATGGCCGAGGGGACCCAATCTGTGTCCCTTTGGCCATCAGCCACCTCCAGGAGAAACTTCCTGGAGAGTAGAGGGGGAGAAGCTGGGACCCTTCTTTCCCCTTGCAGGACCTGGAGAGGCTTTTTGAAGTGTATGGGATCAAGGTAGGAGATCCTTTGCCCTTCCTCCTGACCACGGCTTTTCCATCTTTTCTCTCTGGAATTCTGAGGTGACATTTGCTGCCCCAGAACTCCCAGGAAGGTTCATTCCATTTCCTTTTGCAGGTTTTATTTAAATATTTCTGGGACAGTTTTTCTGCTGCCATTTTATGGGGTGGGTGGTGGCTTTGAGGCCCCCGTGACAGCAACACTTGGGCCTTAAAGCTCCTCTAATTCCAACCTCAACACCTTCCACCATCCCAGGTTGCTCTAAACCCCATCCAGCCTGGCCTTGGACACTTCCAGGGATCCAGGGGCAGCCACAGCTGCTCTGGGAATTCCATTCCAGCACCTCCCCACCCTCCCAGCCAAAAATTCCTTCCCAATATCCAACCTCAATCCTCTTCCAGTTTAAAACCTTTTTCCCCATGTCCCATCCCCATCTTCCCATGGAAAAAACCACTCTCCCTCTTTTTAAAGTCCCCTTGAAGTCCTAAAAAGGCCACAAATGTGGGGTTTTTATTTAGGATGGGGAGAGACCCCACAAAAGCTCCACGGATCAACTCCTTGATCCCAAACCTGTATTTAAACCATCCCTCAGCTGTCCCTGCCCTGTGAGTCCTTGGGAATCCATCATTCCTTGGTTTTGGGGTGGCTGCTCTTGGATTGTCACGTGTTGGGGACAGGAGGGTGGCACTGGGCTGCCTTACTGGTGTGCACTGGTTCCAGCTGGCGCTGCTGAGGGACCTCTCCAACGCGATGCTGCAGGATGGGCTGGATGGGCTCCTGTGGCACCGGGCTGGCTCTGGGACAAGCGAAACTTCCGGGGAAAACCAGGCAGCCGTGCCTGTCACCGTGAGTAGTGCCACCTGCCAGGGGTGACGGACCTCCAGGGAACGAGGGAGGTGGGAATGAGCCACCAAAGGCGTCAGGGTCACCTCTGTCATCGAGCAGGTCACGGTGGCTTCAGAGAGGCTATGGCTGGCACTGGGGTCTTCGGGATAAAGGGATGGAAATGATTGATTTTTTTAATTGGAATAAAGGAATCAGTCAAGCTTTGTTGTCCATAGAGGCCATTCCCAAAGCCACCAAAGTGTCCTTGTGCCCTCTGGGGGCTTTTGGAGTGGTGGGAGTGGGGCTGGAAGCACCAAAAGGGGTCCTGAGTGGGATCTCAACGGCAAAAGGGATCCCAGGGAGGGAGGAGGATTCTTTGGAAGGGAAGTTTGGATGTGGCTGGCAAGGAATTGCTGCCCAGTCACCCCATCCTGGGTCAGAAATGTCACCAAGTGGGACAGAGGGTGCTGGAGAAAGTCAGAATGAAGCCACCAGGATCCAGCTCCTCACGGGTGTGGATCCTGGGAGCTCAGGGCTGTCCCTGTCACACCAATCCCTTGTTTTGGTGTCACAGGATCCACTGGTGTCCGACACTTCCCACCGTGTCCCGGCCGGCACTGAGGTGACAGGAGGAGGACAGAGCCTGGAGCTGGACGTTCCGGAGGTGTCACAGTCTGGAGCATTCCCTGAGGTGAAAAGAAACAGCAGGAAAGATGAAATTGGGATTTTTACTGTGTCCAGCTCTGGGCTCTTCCAGTCAGGATGGACATGGAGCGTGTCCAGGGAAGGGAACGGAGCTGGGAAGGGGCTGGAGCCCCAGGAGCGGCTGAGGGAGCTGGAAAGGGGCTCAGGCTGGAGCAAAGGAGGCTCCGGGGGGACCTTGTGGCTCTGCACAAGTCCCTGACAGGAGGGGGCAGCCGGGGGGGTCGGGCTCTGCTGCCAGGGAACAGGGACAGGAGAGAGGGAACGGCCTCAGGCTGGGCCAGGGGAGGGGCAGAGTGGGCATCAGCAGGAATTTCCCCATGGAAAGGGTGCTCAGGCCTTGGCAGGGGCTGCCCAGGGAGCTTTGGAGTGCCCATCCCTGCAGGTGTCCAAGGAATTCCTGGATGTGGCACTGAGGGCTCTGGGCTGGGGACAAGGTGGGGATCGGGCACAGCTGGGACTCGATGGTCCTGGAATTCCTGTCCATCCTGGGATTCTGTGGATTGTCTCCTGCCCTGGCAGGGATGTATCCAATCCTGCTCTCAGGATTTATTGGGATTGTCCATGCTGGGACTGCCAGAGCTCCAGGAGCGTTTGGACAACACTCCCAGGTTGGGATTATTGGGATGTCCTGAGCAGGGCCAGGAGCTGGACTGGATGATCCTGGTGGGTCCCTTCCCACTCAGGACATTCCATGATTCTGTGACTCCAGAGGCCTCATTTGGAGTATCCAGACTAATTCCAGCCACCTGCATCCTGATTAACAGCTCCTGTTTATGGGAATTCAGAATTTATCCACAATTTTAAGGTGTCTCTCCATGCTGGACTTCCTGTTGGAGGCATCTCCTGGGCTTTTTTCTCCCTCAGTGGCTGGATCAGGATGATCCAATTCCTCAGAGACTTGGACAAGGTGGGACAGGATGCCCCCCCTCAGCCCCAGGCTCCTCCCGTGTCCTCAGGTTTTTCCCAGATTTTTCCAAACTGGATTAGGGCATTTTAGGGGCTTAAGAGGGGAGGTTTGCACCAAAAGACCCAATCCTGAAGCCAGCAAAAGTTGGGATTTGGGATACAGAGGCCCCAAAACTATCTCTGTTGAGCTTTGGGAGCCCAACCCAAACTGGAAAATAGGATTTGGGACCACTGGAGCATCCCTCCATCCCCCAGGGAATCCTTCCTTTTCCATTGGTGCCGACTGGATGGATGCAAAGGAGTTACAATTCCCAGAGCTTGATCACTGGAATTTTGAGGTTTGCCCCTGTTTTAATGGGAAGCTGAGCTGGAGAAAGGATGGGGATGCATGGATCAGTGTCAGGGCTTAGGAAAGGCTCCTGCTGTCCGTCTTTTCCGCTTTTTCTGGGAATTAATGGAATTTTGTCGGCATTTATCCATTCCCCTCTGCAGAGCTTGGCTGTGCCCCCACCACATCCAGATGATCCGCAGGGAAACCATTCCCTGGAGCTCCTCCAGCCCTTGGAGGAGAGGCTGGAGGGACAACCTCAGCAGGACACCAGCCAGGTATGTTTTTCCAAGGATTTCAGACCAGTGATGGACTGGAAGGGACTGGGATGCAGATCTGAGTGCTGGGACAGCTTCTCCAAATCCCTGGAAAATGCCAGAGCTCCTGGAAAGGGCAGGATGGGAGTGAGGAAAAGCCCTTGGGAAATGTTTTGGTGGTTAATTCCGCATTTTTGGGGGGACAGGGGGGTAGAAACCCAGGATGATCCCTTTTTATCTGATCCTATCTGGCCACGCCATCCATCCATTATTTGGGATTGGCTGACTGAAGAGTTGATGATTCCCAAGACTTTTAAAACAGGGATAATGCACACTCCAAACAGGGAATCCAAAATATGCTCCCTACAAGAGATTTCCTTTTCCTTCCCACTTTCCATGGATGTCTCAGGATATTCCACAGATATTTCAGGATATTCCTGCTGTGCTCTGGAGCATCCAACTCATTTAAAGGGGAGGATTTTAGGGTTTAAGGAGGAATTTGGGGATTTTCTCTGATCCCTAAAATCCCATTTCCCTCTGTTTTCCTGCTCTCCTGGGCAGAGATTCCCATCCCAAGTCCTGCTCCAGAGCCAAGCACCAAACCCAGCACCCTCCAGTTTGGACATCTTTGTATCCCTATGGAATTCTTGGGAATACCCAGAGGCAGGACAGCAACAGCTTTAAAACGTGAAGGGGAAAATCCCTTGGATATTTCCTTGGAGCTGCAGGAACAGCATCAGCAAGGAGATTTTTAGGGATGGCAGTAAGGAAGGGAATAACTCCAGGTGGGAAGATCCTGCTCCAGGAAATCCCGCTCTGGTTTATCCAGTTTGCCGAACACTTCCCATCCCTTTATCCATGCCCTGGCTCGGGAATGAATTCCAGGGTTAATCACGGAGCTGGAATTAACGATGGCTCAGCAGCCACGAGAGGGCTCCCGGCTCAAACACAAAAACCTGGAGTGGGAATTGCGGCTCTGGAGACTCTGGGATGTGCCAGGAGCATCCATGGGCTCTGCTTTTCCTCCTGGATGCACCAACGCCATTTGCTGGGAATGGTGAAGCTGGAGAAGCACCGAGGATGGAGCCCAAATCCCTTGGGTTTTAGGATCATGGAATGGTTTGGGATGGAGGGGATCTGGAAAATCATCTCATTCCATCCCCTCCCACTGTCCCAGGCTGCTCCAAGCCCCAATGTCCAGCCTGGCCTTGGGCACTGCCAGGGATCCAGGGGCAGCCCCAGCTGCTCTGGGAATTCCATTCCAGCCCCTGCCCACCCTCCCAGCCAGCAATTCCCAATTCCCAATCTCCCATCCAGCCCTGCCCTCTGGCACTGGGAAGCCATTCCCTGGCTCCTGTCCCTCCATGCCTTGGCCCCAGTCCCTCTGCAGCTCTCCTGGAGCCCCTTTAGGCCCTGCAAGGGGCTCTCAGCTCTCCCTGGAGCCTTCCCTTCTCCAGGTGAACATTCCCAGCTCTCCCAGCCTGGCTCCAGAGCAGAGGGGCTGCAGCCCTGGGAGCAGCTCCGTGGATTCCTCTGGAATCTCTCCAGCAGCTCCACTGGTGTCTCCAATAATCCCAATTTTCTCAGGAGCTTTATAAACATAGAACAAGTCCCACAGATTTTTTAGGACACTCCAAACTGCCTCAGCAGGATGGGATCTGCATCCCAAGGATGTTTTCCTTGCTTGCATTTGGAACAAAATCCCTTAGGAGGAGGGAACAGCAGATTCCAAAGGCAGGGAAAGAGCTGCAGCCCCTCTTTCCCTGTGCTCCCACATCCTGGAGATGCCAAGGAGGGAATGGAGCCGGTTTTCCTGCTGGTTTTCCTGCCTTTTTTCGTGCCAGTTTTCCAGGCAGCAGCAGCAGGAATCACAAAATTTCCACCTGTTCCAAGGTTCATGGAGCCTGGAATAGCCCAGGAGCTCCTCCCCCAGGAGCAATTCCTGGCAGGAGTTAATTGGAAGCAAAGGAAGCGCTGGGAAGAGCAGGATGAGCCCTGATCCACGTGTCCGGAGCAGGGCTGGATACTCATCCATGGCTGAGCCGCTGCTTTGGGATTATGGGATCATCCCAAAAAATTCCTGCTCCTCCACCCCCCAGCTCCCCTGGATTTAAACTTATCCCTTTCCAGAGTTAATTAGGATAAACCCCCCTCATCTCCATGTGGATAAACCCACAATTGCTTCATTTCCCTCCCTGGAATCTTGGCTTTTCCCTATTTCTCCCTTTCCTTTTTTTGCGGGAATATTTTGGTTTTTCCTCTCCCTTTTATTTACGTTTTTCTCTTTCCTCTCCTCGTTTCCCCCGGTCCTTTCCTCCTTTCCTCCTTCCCTCCTTTTCTCCCTTCCCTCTTTTCCTTCCTTTTTTTTTTTTCCCCTGCCAGCAGCAAATCATTCCTTGAGCAAGGAGCAGCTTCCCAATTTTTCTTGGAGGCGCCTCATTCCGGGAGCAGGAAACGGCCGAAGTTACGGAATTAAAGGAGCCTCATTACCCCCAGCAATTCCCTGTAAATGGGATCGCGGGGCACATTCCAAACCTCAGCCAGGCAGCCTCTGGAATCTCTGGAATCACCTCCATGAGGATTTATGTGAATGAGAAGCATTTTAGAGCCATTCCCAAGGAAATGAGCCCAGGAAGGAGGGATGGGAAAATCCATCCCATGGTGCCATCCCTGGGAGATTTTCCCTCCCTTATCCCAAAAAAACCACCCTGGATTGGTCATCCCCACATCACCCATCCCTCTTTTATCCCTTTTTCCCTCATCCTCTTCCAGGAAAGAATTCCAGTTTTAATTTGCTCCAAATTGTTGGGTTTTTTTTTTTCCTTGTGAGCCAGGAATTTGCTGGGTTCGTTATCCATGAGGCAGAATTATCCCGTGGTTTGTTGAAATCCAGGAAAACAGGAATTATCATCCCTGGAAACCTCACAGAGCTGCACTCACCAACATTCCCTGGAAGCTGAGGATTTACTTTCCCTGCTTAAACCATCTCAAAATCCCAGCCTGTGAAATGAATGGAGGTGAATCCAGATCTTCATTCCTACCAAAAAAAAGTGGGAATATCCCTAAATAACTCCACCACATCCTGATTTTTCCTTCTCCTTCTCATGCTCCCAGAAGATTTCAGGACTTTTAAGGCAAAAAAAATCAATTTTTGCTTTCAGATCCAAATATTCCCCAAATATTTGGCGCAGGGAATAATTGCTGGGAATATTCTTGATAGGAATATTCCCATTTTTCCAATGGATCATTTCCCACTGCTGATATGGAAAAGCAGGAACAATTTAGGCGCCAGCTCAGTAATTATTTCCTTTACTTTGTGTGCCTTAAATATTCCTGGCTTATTCCAATTGGATATTCCAGGTGCAATAAACACGGAGTTGCCTGGGAATGGCTGGAGTAGGGAGGGATTTCGAGTTCCAAGCTGGAATTTTTTCGGTGGGGTTTTATTGCTTTGGAATGGCCGTGGATTCGTGGCCTGGTGATAAGCTGGAAAATGGAATCATGGAATTCTTGAGGTTGGAAAAGATCATTTTGGTTTATTGGTATTGATATTGATTTTTATAATTGGGATTTCATGGAATCACGGAAGGGGTTGGGAGAGATCCTCAATCCCATCCAATTCCATGGGCAGGGACACCTCCCGCTATCCCAGGTTGCTCCAAGCCCCATCCAACGTCACCTTGGACACTTCCAGGGATGGGGAATCCACTGGGAAACCTTTCCCAGGGCCTCCTCATTCCCTGGGTATGGAATTTTTTCCTCCCATCCAATCCAATTCTCTCCCCTGTTGGTTTGAAACCAGTCCTTGTCCATGGATTGGGTGCTCTGCTTCCCTTCCCACAGGAAAACGGGAATTCCAGCAATGGCTCCGCAATCCCAAGGCACAGATCCAGGAGATCTCCCAGGCATGAGAGACGCTCCATAAAGATCCCATTCCAAAGCCATCCCTGTGATGCAGGAGGAAGCAGTGACCCTTCCCTGGTGGCTCCAGCACCGGCTCATCCCCCCGGTGCTCCGGGAGCTCGGAAATTCCCGTCTGGATCCACGGTGAGCGATGGAAGTGCATCCCTCTTTTCCCACCCGGGCAAGGACACAATGAATGTGGAAATTTAGGGGTAAATATCCATAAATAAAGCAGGAAAGAGCTGCTGCAGGAGCGTTTTTCATGGACAAACAGCTCCTTCTCCATGTATTTATGCAGGGAAGTGAGGGAAGGGAAGAACCTGGTTTTGGGGGAAAACAGAACAACTGGAATTCCCCTTGGAATGTCGAAGATATTCCCATGTGGGGGTGGTTATAAACCTGCCCATTCCTGACACACCTGGACAATTCCAGGGATCTTTGACACAAGATCCCAGAAATAGGAAAAAAAGTGGATTTTTATAAAATTTAAGAGCGAAAATTTCCATTCCCAGGAGTTAAGGATGGAAAATGTGGGATGGTTTTCCCACAAATGGATTTCTTTGAAAGCAGGGAGTGACCCTCACCCTGCATTCCCAAAAGGAATAGGAATGAGAGGAGCTCATCCACACCTTTTCCAAAGCCCTCCAGGAATTCTGGGGTTAAAACGGGCTGTTGCCAGAAGTCTGGAATGCCTCAGGAATTTCTCAGGAATTCCTTGGTCCTGGCAGCTCCCAGATGTCCCATCCAGGCTGGAGCAGATCAGGAGCCTGGAGGTCACCCCAAGGATCCTGGTGATCCCTGGAAACCCCCAGCTTCCCTCTGGGATTCCCCCCTTGCTTCCTCACATCCCGTTCCTCAGGGCTGTCTTTTCCATGGCTCAGGGAAAAGTTTTTCCAGCTGCTCCCACACTTCCCTCTCCTCTCTTTGAATCCAAGGCACATCCAGGCCCTCATCATCCGAGGAGAATTAAGGTGTGGAATTCCTCCTGTCCTGCTCTTATCCCAGGGAGGAGGCAGCTGCTCCTTTCTCCCATCCCATCCCATCCCATCCCATCCCATCCCATCCCATCCCATCCCATCCCATGGATCTCATCCCATTCCACAGATCCCATCCCACGGATCCCATCCCATCCTGTCCCACAGATCCCATCCCATCCCATCCCATCCCATCCCATCCCTTCCCATCCATCCCATCCCTTCCATCCCACCCCATGGATCCCATCCATCCCATCCCATCCCATCCCATCCCATTCCTTCCATCCCACCCCCTGGATCCCATCCATCCCATCCCATCCCATCCCATCCCACCCCATGGATCCCATCCATCCCATCCCATCCCATCCCATCCCATTTTTCCCTTGCAGAAGGACAGAAGTGGCCCAGCTGATCCCTTCTCCCACAGCCCAAAGGTCAGTGCTTTTCCCCCTTTTTCATGCACATTCCCGGGATAATGATCCATTTTCCCAGAGCTGTCTCACTTTTTGGAAACTGAGGAATCACAGGAAAAAAATCAGGAAATTCAGGATGGAATCAACAGTTTTGCCATTGGCATGAGCGGAAATTCCGGGATGGAATCTTTCACGGCTGATGCAAACATGGAATTTGTGTTTTGGGAATCCTCAGTCAGTTCAGCCTCTGCGGATTCCTCCAGTCTCCTTCAAATCCATGGAATTCTTTAACATCTGCAGTATCCTGGGATAAGGAAACCCTCAATTTGTCGCTTCTCCCTGCCTTTCGCTCCAGGGATTTGTGCTTTTCCCTCTGCACTCCCGCTGCACAGGATAGGACATTCCCAATCTATTCTGGGAATGCAAGTGCTGGAAATCAGGGATTCCCCCACGGATATTTGCCAAAAGCTGAAGCAGGAACCAGAGCAGCACCCCCCTGCTCCAAAGAAGGAAGGGAAAATTCCTTGGAATCATGAATGTTTGGGATTAAAGGAATTGCTGGTTGTTTTCCAGGGAGAAATGGGAGCTCCTGGAGCCCGTGGAGACAAAGGAGAAAAGGTAGGGATGGGGTTTTCCAAGCTGATCCTTTGAAACCAGAATTCCCCGTGCTGAAAGGGTCTGGAAAGGGGAAGGCAGTTGGGAATATGCTTATGGAGAGGACATTCCGATCCAATGGAAACCGGGATTGGCACATTCCCACCTTTATCCCTGAACCTTCCTGGGGGTTTTGTTCCCCACTTCCGGCAGTTTTCCCATACAAAGGATTAAAGGTTGGATTTCGTGATTTTTGAGGACTTTTCCGACCCAAATGATGGAATTATTGTATCCTACAATTCCAGAAATTCACGGGAATTCCCAATGTTCATTTTCTGCTAGATAAGCTAAGATAAGATGATAAGATAAGATAAGATAAGATTTACTTTCCCTGCTTAAACCGTCTCAAAATCCCAGCCCGTGAAATGAATGGAGATGAATCCAGATCTTCGTTCCTACCAAAAAAAAAAGTGGGAATATCCCTAAATAACTCCACCACATCCCGATTTTTCCTTCTCCTTCTCGTGCTCCCGAAAGGTTTCAGGACTTCTAAGGCAAATAAATTCAGTTTTTGCTTTCAGATCCAAATATTCCCCAAATATTTGGGGACTAAATATTTTGGGAACTAAAAGAGGGGATGGACAAGGAAAATCCAGCCCTGGCACGAGGATAGGGATGGAAAAAGGGCCACCAAAAACCTCATTTCATGGCCACTTTGGGCTGGGAAAATTTCTAGGGAGCAGATGGCAGATCCAGCGGGATGGGGCATGGAATTTCGGGAGAAAGGAGGGTTGGGAAAAGGCAGAATCCCATGGGGAATTTTGGATGCAATCCTGGGAAAAGGGAGGAAAAGAGGGAAGAAAAGTGGCTGGGAGGGGAATTTTGTCTTGCAGGGACAGCCTGGGGACGTGGGAGAACCTGGAGAGAAGGTGAGTGCTGGAATCAGCTCCAAGGGTTTTTAAGGAATCTTCTCCAAGAGGAGCCTGGGTGGGGTTGGATCCAATCCCAGCCCTGGAATATCAATGGATGAAGTCGAAGGAATTACAGAGCTGGGGTTGAACCTTTGTCCAGCAGGATTAATGAGGGCAAACCAAAAAGATGGATATAAAAATTAATTCTTTATTAATAATTCATACTTCATTAATAAATAATACAATAACTAAACAGATTCTTAATAAGTATTAACAATAAATTAATCATAATTAATTATTAATAGAAAAACAATTTACTAATGATTAATTGCTAAATATTCATTTATGATAATTACTAGATAATTATTGTCTGGTTGTTTATGAATAAATATTATTAATGGGTAATTATTAAGAAGTAATTATTAATAAATAATTAGACAAAAATATCTTTCTTAATCAGAATTATTCATTATAGAGAAGCTGAAATTCCCAGGATAGGACAGAACAGTGCATGATACCACCATTAATTAATTAATTTAATGAATTAATAATTAATTATTTAAAAGCAATTATATCAAAATTAGCCCCAAAACCCCAATAATGGAAGTAGAGGTTGATGTCACTCACCCAGACAATGACCTGATGTCCCCTCTCATCCCATCTCTGATTTCCTTGGAATTAGGGCGTTTTCCCAGGATTTTTCCCCACATTCCAGGCAGAGAATCCCTGGAAATCTCTGTCTCAGGGGTGACAATTCCGTGACCTCGGATCCCTCTCTTCGTTCCACAGGGCACCAAGGGAGACCGAGGGGAAGAAGGTCAAAAGGTAAAGTTGGCACCAGCCAGGGGGGCCTTTTCCTCCTTTTCCCATATCCCACATTCCCACCTCGGGATCAGTGTCCAGGTCACTCCTGAGGAGTGGCCAGAGCTGGCTGGGGACCAGGAGGAGATTCCAGGAGGAGATTCCAGGAGGAGATTCCAGGGGGAGACTCCAGGGGGAGATTCCAGGAGGATCACATGGACAGGCCACCTTGGGCATGAGTAACGCCAGGGAATGGGTCTGACCCAGAGTCCTGGGATACCATTCCCGGCCGTATTCCTGCTCCCTCTTTTCCAAAGCTGATTCCCAGCAGCTTTGTGTCTCCAGCTCAGATCATCCAGAGGAGATGAGAGTTCTGTAGGAACCCTTGGAATGGGATCAGCTCTGTGGGATTTCAGCTGGATCTCCGTGAAACAGCACGAACAAATTCTCCCTGTCCTGGGTTCACACTGGAAGGAGAATTCCTGATTTTTCCTGACTTTCCTTTCCCAGGGAGAACCAGGAATTGGGTTCAGAGGTCCCATCGGCCAGGCTGGGCCACCAGGATTTAAGGTATGGTTGAATCTCGCTTGGATATTTTTCCGTGGATTTTCCTCTTTGTCAGTCTGGTTTTCCACTGCTGGGTGTGGAGCATGGAAGTGCCTGGAAAGAGAAAGCACTGAAATCATCCTGGAAAAGCAGGAGAAGGATTTGGGAGAGAGGGAATGCTCTGTGTCCTCCAAAGGGCCATTTCAGAGGGAGATCCTGAGGATAAATATCATGGAATCATGGAATGGTTTGGGCTGAGCTCTCTGCAATCAGCAGGGACATCCTCAGGCTGGGAAAAAAAAATCCAGGGAATTGTGGGCTCAGCAGGAATGAGTTCCAGGGATCCCTGGGATGTTGGAATTCACCTCAGGTCAGGAGCTAAAGGCTCTCTCCTTGTTTAGCCGTGGAAAAGCCCTTTCATCACCAAAACTCGGGAAGAAAAGACATCCCAAAGTTCAGTGACAATTCCTCTAGCCCTTGGATCTCCTCATGGATCAGGGCTGGAAGCGCTGTCCCAAATTCCGTGGTCATGAGAATTCAAGGAGACATCCCAGCTTTTCTCCAGGACCTTTAGAAGGACAGGAGATCCCACCCAATATCCCAATTCCTTGTGATTCCCTCACCAGGGCGAGCCAGGGGCCCCGGGACCTCCAGGAGCTCAGGGCATCCAAGGAATTCGCGGCAACGCCGGCACTCCCGGATCCCAGGGGGACAGAGGGGCTCCGGGCATGCCCGGAATTCCAGGACAGAAGGTGAGGGGACACCATGGGGTGTTTGTCACCTCAGGGTGACCACAGTGAGCCAACTGTCCATGCCAGGTGGATCCTGTGGGTCAAGCTCCCACAATTCCAGGTCTTCCTGAGCCTGGAGATTGTCAGGGAAGTGGGAACAAATCCCAGTTGGAAAAGGGAAGGTAGCGGGAATGATTAGAACAGTGGGATGGTCCTCAGGTTCCAAAAGAAAGGAGTGGAGCTCCCAGGAAGTTGTTCTTCCTGGGAATTTGATGAGGTGACTGGAAAGGAAAGGAGTGGCCGTAGCACGGGGATGGCAGCACGGAATTTTGGGGTCATTGATCCCTGGGAAAAGAGGGAGGAATCCCAGAATCCCAGGATCACTGAGGTTGGGAAAGCCTTCCAAGGTCACCGAGCCCAACCTGTGACCAATCCCCAGTGAGTGCCACCTCCAGGAATTCCTTGGACACCTCCATGGGGACTCCAGACTTCCCTGGGCAGCCCCTGCCAATGCCTGGTAACCCTTTCCATGAGGAAATTCCTGCCACTGCAGGGAACACCTGGATCACCATCTCCTGCTTTTTGTCTGGATCAGGGAAATCAGGAGCTTTCCCATCCGTGTGTTCTCCTCTCAAAAGGTTTTTGTTTTCCAGGGGGAACGTGGGAGGAGAGGCCGGAATGGATTTCCTGGGCCTGTGGGACCATTGGGATCCCCAGGAAAAGAGGTGGATTTGACATATTCCCTGTGCCTTTTGGGAGGGATGGATGAGGGATCTGGGCTGGATGGGCTTTCCTGCTCTGGAATGTTGGGATAGGAGAGCACTGAGCACTTCCAAAGGAAATCCTCCCTTTTATTTTGTTCTCCTTTTCCAGGGAATTCCCGGGACACCTGGACCCAAAGGGAACAAGGTCAGTGCCACGCTCCCAGGAAGGTCCCAAGCTGAGATCCTGGGATGGGAATGGGACAAATCCCTGCTTTCCTCTGGCTCCTCATGCCTGACCCCATCCTTCTTCATCCCATTCCACCCTCACTCCCTTCTTCCCATGGTTGCTGGAGCCCCCTCCAGAGAGAACAGCAGAAAATCCATGGAATTGAGTCTCCTGAGTCTTCCTTGGACTTCAATCCTGGCCAAACTAATCAGGAATTGGGTGGTGTGGTGTCCCTGCTCCAAGTGACACCTCCGGAATTCTCTGCTTTCCAGGGAGAAGTTGGCGTTGGAGCCGCTGGCCCGAGAGGTCCCCGTGGATTCCCTGGCTCTAGGGTAGGTCCATCCATAAATATTCCAGGCTTGGATTCCTGCAGCTTCCAGCCCCCTCTGGAAGCAGCTTTATCCCTCACCTCCCACCCACCCATCCCAGAAATTCCTGAAGGGTTTCGGGCAGCAAAATTCCCTTTTCCTTGTGCTCCTCAGAAGTTTTGGTCTCCTTCCGGCAAAGACGGAGTCGGAATCGGAGGCCGTGTTTCAATTTGCTGCTCATGTGGCTGTTCCACAAATAAATTGGGAATTTATGGCCCAATCCATTGGGACAAATTCCCCACCTGCTGTTGGATGAGGCCCAGGAGGCAAAACATTCCCTGAGAATGTCAACAGCTGTGGGTAAATCCTGCTGGAGCTTCATTAGCCAAAGGAAATGATGGAATAATGTTTCTGCTCTTCTGAGTCCAGCATAAATCTAAATCCCGGGATCTCAGGTTGCCTTGGATTTCTATGGAAGATCTAAATCTGGCCTCAATTAATTTGGAATTTGGACAATTCCTGAGGTTCAAAGGCAGGCGAGTCTTGCGGGAAGGCCAGGAAAGGTCTCCGTGGATCCTCCAGCGCAGCTCTTTCATCCCAATCCATAAGAGCGCAGGGCCCCTAATCCTGATGGAGGGATGAAGAGGTTGGACAACTCCTTTGGACACAGGGAGACAGGGAATTCCGCCTGCTCCATTCCAAGCGTTGGGATGCTTTGTGGATTTGGGATTCCCTGTGTGCCAGCGGCCATCCCTGCCCCTCTCCATCCCCCAGGGTGACGAGGGCATCGTGGGAATGCGGGGTCCCCCTGGAATGATGGTGAGTGTTCCGCTATCCCGCAAAACCGCGGCTCCACGGCTGCCAAAATCCCCACGAGCCATGAGAGGAATACAATGGGATTCTTCCAGTGGGAAATAGAGATTTGGGAACCTGAATTCCGATGGGATGAGGGAGTGGAAATCCTGTGAATTCCTTCATGTCCTTGGCCATTTGAGTGACTCATCCCAAGGTTTGGAGGCCCTCCTGGAATATCAATCCCTCCCTGCTGTTGTCAGTTCTGTGGGAAATTTGGGAATTCCAGGGCAGGAATTTCAGGCTCTTGTTCTGCTGGAGGGGGCTGAGTCAGGGGAGACACAAAGCGCAGCAGGAATTTGGATGAACTCCTTATTAGATAGTAATTAATTATTATTTATTCAGCTGTTATTTTTCATGGAATGACAAGAAAGAGGATTTTTTTATAAGGATGCGGAGCAATAGGAAAAGGGGGAATGGCTTTAAACCGGAATAGGGCAGGGATAGATGGGATATTGGGAAGAAATTCTTCCCTGTGAGGGTGGGGAGGCCCTGGCATAGAATTCCCAGAAAAATGCCCCATCCCTGGAAGTGTCCAAGGCCAGGTTGGGTGAGGCCTGGAGCACCCTGGGGTAGTGGAAGGTGTCCATGCAGATGGAAATTCCCATCTTCCTGCATATTCCTGGGAATTTCGCAAACAGCGATGACCACGATGGACTTTCCCCTCTCCAAATGCGCTTCCCATCCTGGCTTGGCCTCCAGGGGCTCTGGAGATCCTCATAAAGGATCCACCTCCACCTTGGAGGAATCTCCTGGAGCTTTTCCTTGATGCCGAGGGTCCAAAAATCCCAGTGGGATTCTCGAAATGAGGGAATCCGGCTGAATTGATCCATCTGCCAGGAGATCCTGGTGGTGGGCAGAGGATTGAAGCAGGAGCTTCTGTGCTGCTTCTTCCAGCTGTTTTTCCATGCTGGAGCCCATCCCTGGAAGCAGCTCTGCCTTTGGGTGGAGGCTGCTCTTCCCAAACTTTCCCACCTTCCCATTTTCCTCCTGTTATTGTGGATCCTCACTTTTTTTTTTTTTTTTATGGCATTTTCCAGGGTCCAAAAGGCTTCCCGGGAGTGAAAGGCCAAAGAGTAAGAGCTGATATCTTATCTCCCACTCTTATCTACAACCCTTATCTTATCTACATCTCTTATCCACACGGTGCCCTGATGTTGGGGGGAGCAGCTGCCCCTGTAAAACCAGTGCGAATAATCCCAGGATCAGCCTTTGGGAATAATCCCAGGATCTCCTGGGAATGGGCTGGGAGAGCCCCTGGATCAGCCTTTGGGAATAATCCCAGGATCTCCTGGGAATGGGCTGGGAGAGCCCCTGGGTCAGCCTTTGGGAATAATCCCAGGATCTCCTGGGAATGGGCTGGGAGAGCCCCTGGGTGAGCCTCACGTGCTCTGCACTCCAGCTCCTATTCCATACACATTCCATAAAAAGATTTGAGGGAGAAATTTGGGAAATCCTTCATTTTTCGGGTGCCATCTCCCCCCCCGCGGGATGGAGATGCTGAATCCCGTTGGGATGGGAAATCCAGCAGTAATTCCACATTACGGATGTGCTGAGCCATGGATGGAGTCAGGAAAACCCCCTCAGTCCTTTGGGGTTTCGTTCATTGTCAATGCCATAAATCTGGCCTCAATTAATTTGGAATTTGGACAATTCCTGAGGTTCAAAGGCAGGCGAGTCCTGTGGGAAGGCCAGGAAAGGTCTCCGTGGATCCTCCAGCGCAGCTCTTTCATCCCAATCCATAAGAGCACAGGCCCCCTAATCCTGATGGAGGGATGAAGAGGTTGGACAACTCCTTTGGACACAGGGAGACAGGGAATTCCGCCTGCTCCATTCCAAACGTTGGGATGGCCACAACATTTCAGGGGGAGCCGAGGGTTTTCCAGATTGTCCAGAAGATCTGACTTCCAGCTCCAGGAGATTTTAGCGCCTTGGAGTGGGAATCAGTGGCCTGAGCAACATAGGAGGGAATGAAAGGGAATAATCCATCTCTCTTATTTTTTCTTTTCCTTGGTTTAGGGTGATCGGGGGCTTCCGGGACCAAAGGGAGAACGAGTAAGGACATTCCCAATGTTTTGGGGGTTTCCTTTCACTGTGTGGCTCCAAGGAAAGCCTGGATCCATCCTCTCCTTGCTGTGCCTATGAAATGAAGAGGAGACAACTCATGGATTCTCCCCCTCCTTTTTGGGGGGGTCTCCACCAGTTTAAATCCCAGTTTTGGACTCCATCCCTGCGCTGGAAACATCTCTCGGAGCGGAGTTTTTGGGATGGATTTGATGGGATCCTCCAAAGCAGCAGCTTAAAAAAAAAAAAACAACGTAATTTTGGGAACGATTTGCTGGGGCACAAAAATCCTGAATTAAGGCAGGAAGAAAATTCCCCCTGATTTTTGGAATAAGCAGCTGACCCCAAAGCCAACCTCAATTTCCAACAGCCCGAGCCGGCTCCTGGCAGGTAATGGGAAAATAACTCCTCAAGTGCTCCTGGAAAATGCTCCGAAACTGCTGAACTCGTGCCCAGTGTTTTGTTAAGTTCCTTCCTGGCTGGAATGGCTCGTTGGAAAATGAGGTTTGGAAAAGCTCCGGGATGATGATGCCGCCTTTGAGTCACGCAATATTCCGTGATTAAGGCCCATTTGTCTCCGAGGAAGCTCCTCGGGAAAGGAACTCGCTCCGGAGACCAATCAGTTCTTAATTTTCTTCGTGAGGAGGCTTCCAAACTCTTCCCAAGCCGAAGGAATGTGGGATGCATTTTCCAAAGGATGCCTTAAGATAAGGTGGAATCGGAGATAAAACAGGAGCGGGAGGGAAAAATTGGCTTGGGTTTGTTCCACCTGATTGCAGCTTCATTTTCCTTTTCATTCCCCCTGGATCAATGTGGGAATAGCTCTGTGAATCCCAGGGTTTGTGTCCTGGGTTGGATTCAACTGCAGGATTTTTAGTCTCCTTTTTACTCCCAAAATTTGTTGAGCCCCATCCTGCCTCTGTTAGAGAGCTGGGAAGCAGGCATGTGGATTAAACCAGGTGAGGGCTGGATGAAGTGCAAAAAATGCCGGATTTTTGGGAATATTGATGGATGTGGGGTTGGTAAAACCCCGGCAAGGCAGAATTCCTGGATCAGGGAAATTTCCACTGGAGGGACTTGAGTGAAGGGAATCTTTTCCCAAGGGGACACAGCTGCCCCTCAGAAGGTGCCTCATCCCTTTGGAGACACAGCCATCCCTTTTCCAGAGCCGAGGCATTCCTTGGAATAGCCTGGATTCTGCTCCCTGAGGAGCTTGGCAGGGATGTGTCCATGGGGTCCCTGTGTCCCTGTGGCTCTTGGGGGTGACACTTTGGGGGCATCCCAAAGTCCGGGGGTGACCTCAGTGCCACTCCCGTTCCTCAGCTCCAGAAACCAGGACAGATCCATTCCCTGTCCTGCCCATGGCCACTTCCCAAGGCTGGGAAGAGCGGGAAATCCCGACACCCTGAGTGACAAAGCCACGTGGCACTCATGGAATCTGTCCCAGCACGGGCAGCCTGGGATCAGGGATTTGTCCTGTTGTCCATTTCCAGTCGGGAGAAGATCACTGGGATAATTCCAGTGGGCTCCAATGTTTTTGGGGACAGGAGGTCGCTGGGAAACCTCAGGATTTGGAGGTTTCTGGGCGCATTCATGATCCAGCTAATTAAGGGTGATTAACCCTACCAATTAACGTTGTTGTTAATCACTGCATTCCCAGTGGGATCCGTGAGCTCCCGGTGGATCCCATTCCCTGTCTCTCCCTTCTCCAGGGTGAGTCCGTGACCGTTTTCGGACCCCAGGGCTACAAAGGCACCAAAGGAGATCCCGTAAGTTTGACTTTCCAAGCTATCCCTTCCCCGCTTGGGATCAGCACTGGGAAGCAGCACTTGGATCCAGCTGGATCCTCCCAGGAGAGATGGAAGAATTGGAATCTGCTAATTCCTGGTTTTCCTTTCAGGGCGAGCAGGGACTGCCAGGTTTCGATGGAGACAAAGGCGAGAAGGGAGAGGACGGACCCGTAGGAGAAAAGGTGGGAATTTCCCAAAGCCTGTGGGGAAGGGATGGAGGATGGTGAACGGAATTCCCAGAAAAATTATGGATGCCATAATTTTTTGCCATCCAATTATGGATTCCATCCCTGGAAGTGTCCAAGGCCAGGCTGGACATTGGGGCTTGGAGTAGCTTGGGATAGTGGAAGGTGTCCGTGCCCATGGATGGGATTGGAACTGGATGGTCTTTAAGGTCCCTTTCAACCCAAACCATTCCAGGATTCTCCAGTCTCTGCATCCTCCCTTCCCTGCTGGAAAACATGGACACACCCAACTCTGGCACCAACAGGGAGAGGAGGGGGCTGAGCTGGGCTTGGGAACACCAAACACATCCCATGTATCAGGTGTCCCAGTGGGAAAAGTCACCACTGAATTCCCACATCCCCCTCTCCCTCTGGGAGCCATCCCTGCTCCTGGAGCCTTTGGAATGCTCTTGGTAAGGCTTGGATGGCTCCTGTGTCCCTGCTGTGTTCCCTGGGTGGTGGCAGAGCTCCTCCTTCTCCCTCTGCTCCCCAAGAGCTCATCCCAGGTCCCAAGCTGGCCCCGCTTTCCTGGGAGGAATCACGGAATTCTCCCACTCCCAGCTGAGTCACAGCTCCCGTCTCTGTGTCCTACTCATCCCTATTTCCGTATTATGGAAATGGCTTTGGCTTCACAAGCCTGACCGAGGGCTGAATAAATTGAAGCTCCTGCAACAGCAGTGACACATCCAGCTCCTGTTATTTCCCATGGGAAGCTGGATCCCGGTGTAGTCCAGGTGGGAATTGCTCAATCCAAGGTGGGCATCTCCCTTGGGAAGAGGCAGAGCCTGCCCTTTTCTGATCCCGCTGCTCACGTGCCCAAAGTGAAGGAAACTCTTGGAGATGCTCCTATGGGGATGGGGGGGCTCCTGTGGTTTTAAGTCGGATGAAATTCCATAGATTTCATCTGTCCGGTTGGATTCTGATAAAAAAGAATCCATAAAAAAGAATCCATAAAAAATATTCCATTAAAAAGAATCCGTTAAAACTATTCCCTAAAATAACACACAAGCGTGTCCTCTCGGACAAATATCTGGATGACTTCAGACAGAGTGGAATCTCCACCCCCAGTGGGCCCAGCAGGGTGTTCTCCTTGATTTTTGGCATAGATACAGCTCATCCCAAGGGTCCAAACCCCCTTCCCTTCCTGCCTTTTTTCCTTCAATCCCCACCACTGGGCGAGGAATCTTTTCCATAACAATTCCCAGAGGTTCCTCCCAAGTCCTTCTGCCACTGGTGGCTTTCTTCCCGAGCCCTGGGATGGAATTTTGATATGGAAAAGGCGCTTTTGGTCACCTTCTCTGTCATCTCCATGGGTTTTTCCATGGATAACTTCCCGAGAGGAGGTGCTCAAAATGTATTTAACAGGATTTTTAACTTTTTAGGGAATCAAAGGAGAAGCTGGTTCCAAGGGAATGATGGGACTTTTCGGGAGCAGAGGACCCGTGGGACAGAAGGTGAGCTCCCAACTTGAGGCATCTCCTCCCAGAACTGAGGTGGAAAATCCCATCACGGTTTTCCCATGGAATATAATTCCTCATTCCCTCCCCAAAACTGCTGATTGGAATGATTGAGGCTCTGGAAAAGCAGGAGAAGCTGTGCTTTTCCAGGAGAGTCCTAAAGATTTTAAAGGAGCAGAGCGCTCTGGGAGCTTTTCCAGGCTGGAATGGCCAGTAAGGAGCTCCTGGAATGTCAGTATTCTAGGAGGGAAGTGACAGATGTTCTCCAGGCTCTATTTAGAGCCGGTGGAATCCATCATTTTCCAGCTGGGATAGCTGGGATATCCCACTGCCCTTCCAGATGCTGCTGTAGGGAGCCCCTCAAAGCCTTCCTTGTCCCTTTTCCAGACATCCTACAGCATTCCCTGTTTCCAGAGGGGTCTTTCCCATGGTAACTCATCCCCATTTTCCTTGCAGGGGGAGCCAGGAGAACCGAGCTCGCCGGGATCTGCCGTGAGTTGGAAAATGTTTCCCTTTCTTCCAAATCCTGCGTGTGGAGGAGGTCTTCCCACAGCCAGGAATGTGGGAAGGGGTGGGAAGAGTCCATGGGAACTCAGAGCTGCTCCACAAAGTCCGTGTTCCAAGAGGTTTTGCTGGAAAACCAGTGTGGATATCTGGGATCACAGCCAGAAGTTCGGGTTTATGGCTTGTGGAGGAAGTTCTGTGAGGGTGGGGAGGCCCTGGCATAGAATTCCCAGAAAAATCATGGATGCCCCATCCTTGGAAGTGTCCAAGGCCAGGTTGAATGGGGTGTGGAGCAACCTGGGACAGTGGGAGGTGTCCCTGCCCGTGGGAACTGGATGGGATTTAAGGTCCCTTCCCACCCAAGCCATTCCAGGATTCCAGGATTTTCCATTCAGGAACACAAGCAAAATACATTTAGTTGATGTTTTGGATGCCTTTGGTGTATTCGCCCCAAGTGGAAACGTCTCCAAGCTCCAAAGACTCCCAGAATCATGGAATCGTGGAATATTTGGAGTTGGAAAAGACCCACCAGGATCATCGAGTCCAGCTCTTAAATAAAGGGCGCAAACTCCAAATTTCCAAGGTTGTCCAAAGTGAAATAAGTCCCCGTTGATTCCTGGTCACGCCTGTGGAATTACTGACAGGCCTGGAATCCAGCCCGGGAATTGCTCACTGAGGAAAAGGCCCTCGTCCCATTAATTTTTTTATTTATTATTTTCTTAATTATTTTATTTATTATTATTATTACTAATAATAATAATAATAAACAACCTTCTGAGTACTTTGCCAACGCCTCGAGGCCGGAACGTGCTGCGAGAGCTGGGATCAGCACTCGTAGGCGTTGGATTGAGGATATTTATGGAATTGTTTTGTAGGGAACACCTGAATCCATGAGGTGAATCCATCCAGGAATAGAGCAAAGTTTGCCGAGTGGAAAGGGAGCCCAGCTGGATTCCAGCATCCTGTTTTCCCCTGGTTTTTAGGGATAATAACTCCCACAAAGTGGTGTCCTGCCATCCATATCTGAGCAAAACAAAGGAATTTCCTTCTGGAAATATCCCGGGATTCTGCTGGTGCAGGGCAATGCTGCCTGTGCCAGACTGAGATAACGGAGCTGGGGTTTGGTTTCCCATCCCATTCCCAAAATTTCAAAAGCCAGACCCGAGCTGGGATGCTGCTGGAAGATCCAGGATAAACGACATCCCGGCTGGAATTCATCCCACCACGGGTTACCCCAGGCAGGTTCACTTCCCACTGGTTTTATTGGAAGATTTAGGGAATTCCCATTATTCCCATCCATTCAGGCACCTGAGGGAGGATCCTGATGGGAATTTTGTCTCCTAAGTGCTCCCACTTTGGTTATTCCTTCCCTGAGTTATTCCAGAGCTGTCCATCATTCCCCCAATCCTCTTTTCCCCTTTTCCTGAGGACAGAATGTATCCAATGCCAAATCTTTAAGGTAAAGCTTCGTGCTCCTCATTTTCCTTCATTTCCCTCCAATCCCATCTTTTATTCCCACAAATTTTCAACAACTGCCACTCCTGCTGAATTCCCTGGCAGTGATTTCAGCACCCTCATCCCTTTACTCTCCCGATTTTCTGATCCATGGCAGTCCCCAGCCGAGCTGACAGCATTTGTGTCTTCTCCCTGCAATTGTTCCTCGGGAAATTTCAATGGATCCGCTTGACTTCACAAAGGGGTTCGGTTTTGGTATTCCACACGTCTCCTCCTCCTCCTCCTCCTCGTGCCCCTTTTCTAAAAGCCCTGCTCCCTTTTTATTTTGCTATTCCTGCCTCGCCTCCCTCTTTTATGTTCCAATTGCTGCCTGTTATTCCCATTAACTGCTCCTTTGGATCATGGATTAAAGCTTCCAGCTCCTCTTCTTTATTCCCTGTGATTCTGCCTTAAAATGACAATGGATTAACCCATTATTCTCCCCCAAACTCTGATTTTTAATACTCTTTTCCTCCATTTCTTGCTCCCTATTTTGGTTTTCCAGGAATTGTGAATGCCCAGAGTCTGGAGTGCACCAGACTCGGAGTTCAGCAGGAGTGGAGATGGTTTATAAGCAGGAATTTGACTTTATTATGGATATTAAGTTTCCCAGGGAAGCTGGGATCACACAGAATCCTGAAATGCTGAGGCTTGGATCATTCCCTTCCAGATCCTCTCATTCCAAACCCCTGCCATGGGGGATTCTCCACTAAACCAGGCTGCTCAGGCAATTCCAATCCCAAACACCAATAGGTTTTTTTGGGGAAAGATCCTCAAAACTGCAGCAAATAATCGTGGCCAGACCCATTCCGACAAAACCCAGCAGGGAAGGGATAAAAACACGGCTGAAACTCCGAGGTGGAGACTCCATTTGCATCATCCCATCAAATATTGAGGAGCAGAAGCCCAGGAGGTGGAAAACCTTTTAGGAGAAGTTTGGAAATTCATCCTCCTTTTGATGTGTGGCTTCAAACGGCTCCGTCCTTTTGGTGGGGGGAGGGAGCACCCTGGGGGCATCCTGATGGATTCCAGCCTTTCCCGAGGTGTCCCAGCTCATTCCCAGCTCCTCCCTGGCTGCTCCCTGGCTCCAGCCCGGAGCTCCGCGGGAATTTGCGCCTGGAAGGAGAGGATCCGAGGTTTCTGTGCGTCACAGGGTTGGTGACTCAGCCTCTCTGCGTTGCCTTCCCGGGGTGTTCGCAGTGAAATTCCAGCCACGCTTTAATCCCAAATCCAAAGAGCCGGAGCCATTTCCAGTTAATTCCCGCAGTAATTGCCATTCAATTGCCATTTGCTCCCGTTTATTGTCCAGCCTCCGTTTCCCTGGCACAACACCGCGATGGAAATCTGAGGGGACAAATTTCCATTTGGCTTCTTGGCCTTTTCTCTTTTTTTTCCCCCATTTTTTTTGTTTCTTAATTCCTCCTATCCCATCTTTCCTATGGCCGTGGAAGACATCACCTCCATGACCTCCTTCCCCTTCAGGCCATGTCCAATCCCAATTTTGAACCTTCTTATCCATATTCCAAAGGCTCTCCAGCCCATGATAAGCAGGAAACCACCTATGGAGAGATAAAACCCAGGTCTAAATCTTATTGATGTTGCCTGGACTAAGTAGGCCAGGCTTAGACGCAGGTTTCCAGCACGTCCTTAAGTGAGTTTAACTTTCCTAAAAGTGTTTGGGATTCTCTCAGGATGAGAAGGATCTCATGGAAAGCAGGAAAATGAGTTGGACACAGACAGGAAAACAAGGAAAACCTGGCACAGGAGACATTTGGGACAATTCAGGGAAATATTAAAGTTAATTAGGAGAACTCTAATTAATGTCAGGTTTTTTAGTGCTCAAAAAGAAGCTTTTTAGCTCATTCTTGCTCTGATCCCAGCTCCCAGCTCCTTCCAAACTCCAGGCACTTGAAGGTATCCCGGATTTGTGGGATTTAACCATCACATGAATGGTTTATTACCCTCCAATCTGTCTCTGCAAACAGAGATATTCCCATTTTCCATGGGTTTTATGGTTTATTTACGTCCCCAGATGGAATTTTATATCGATTGTGTCAATAAATAGTTACCCATAAAGAGATTATTTGTGCCTGATAGTGCCAGGAGTATGAAGGAACATGGATTTTCCCTGATCCAGACACACAAATCTGCTGATTTTTTTAATCTAAATTCCATTGTTAATGAATTTATTTCCTTCCCATGACCACAGCAAACAAATTCCAGGCAGAGAATTCCGCTTGTTCAGCTCCTGATTTGCTCAATTCATTCTCCCCTGAGAGAGCTGAGAGGCTCAAGTGGGATCAATCCAATTTCTCCTTCACATCCAGGTGCTGGAAAATGCCATCCCAATTGGTCAGGCTGGATGAGGAGGCTGAGACAGGCTTAGGGAAAAAAATTAAGAATTAAAAATTAGAAGTAAATTAGGATTTTTGAGCAGCTTTATCTGCTCTCAGAACAGTGGGAGACTCCATGAAAAGAGGTCCCAGTGCCAGATGTGACTCCAGAAGCCAAAAAATTCCAAAACGGGACAAAAGAGCTGCAACTCCCTGGGTCACACATTCCTTAAATCCCTGTTCCCATTCCCAATCCCACCCAAACGCTCTGGGCCTGCAATGACCCTTTTGCTGCCACAATTTCCCAGGCTGGAATTACAAATTAATCCCCTCCCAGGTTTCATTTGCCAAGGATTTACAATCCCATGGAATTGGGGTGAGGAATGGGAGCTGAATCCCAGCCTTGGGTCTTGGGGCTGTTGCTGGGGGAGCTTCTGACCTCGGATTGAGGGGTCCTCCGGTTGGTTTTCCATCCTGGACTGTCCTCATCCCTCTTCCCTGGAAAAAGTGGGCTCTGGGATGAAATTTTCCTGATTTTCTGGCAGGGTGCAGCAGGGCTGGATGGGAAGAACGGGATCAAGGGAGCCAAAGGTGACAGAGGACTGCAGGGGCAGAAGGGGAAGCCGGTGAGTGGCGGAAAAGGACATGGATTGTTTGGAAAAGGCTCTGCTGCTTCCTGGATCGCACATTCCTTCCCAGGCCTTCCTGGATCCCACATTCCTTCCCAGGCCTTCCTGGATCCCACATTCCTGTCTGTGCCCTCCTGGATCCCGCATTCCTCTCTGGGCCTTCCTGGATCCCACATTCCTTTCCAGGCCTTCCTGGATCCCACATTCCTCTCTGTGCCTTCCTGGTTCCCACATTCCTCTCTGGGCCTTCCTGGATCCCACATTCCTCTCTGAGCCTTCCTGGATCCCACATTCCTGTCTGTGCCCTCCTGGATCCCACATTCCTCTCTGGGCCTTCCTGGATCCCACATTCCTCTCTGGGCCTTCCTGGATCCCACATTCCCTTCTGAGCCTTCCTGGATCCCACATTCCTCTCTGAGATTTCCTGGATCCCACATTCCTCTCTGGACCTTCCTGGATCCCACATTCCCTTCCATGCCTTCTTGGATCCCACACTCCTGTCTCTTCCCACTCCCTAAAGGCCTCAGGGCCTTTCTCAGGCTCTTCCCTAAAACCTGGAAAAGTCTCCAATGCACATCCTGAGCTGGTTTTTAGGAGTTGTCCTCCTCCAGTTCCCAGCATGTCCATATCCCAAAATTTCTTAGCTAGCCCATGTTTCCCAGCCTGAGTTTTCCTTTGCTTCTTACCAAGGCCCAAATTTCAAGTTCCAAGTCCAGCTCTGCCTGAGGGAGAGCAGGGAACCAAGGAATCCTTCACCAAATCTCACTTTCCTGGGATCAGCAGGTTCTCCCTCAGGGAGGCTCCCAAAAAACTTCCTGCACATGGATGGGATTTGGGCACGTGATTCCTGAAAATTCATCTCCTTTGTCCTTTTTTCTTCCATGTAGGGAGGGAAAGGTGACCCTGGGACCGCTGGTGACGCCGGGCAGAAAGGGACCAAGGTAAGACGTGGATGAGATCCTGTGGAATCTCCATCCTTAGAAATGCCCAAAATCCATGGGAACGCGGTGAACCAGCTTTGGATGGCACCGCTTGGATTGGGACTCAGAGAAATGTTCTCCGGAGCTCCTTCCAACCTCAACCACTCGGTGATCCTGGGAAATAAAGCTTGGGACAAGCAGAGATAGGGAAGGATCCAAGGGAAGAGCTTGCAGGCCCCTCAGAATTCCTACTTTGCCCTCATTCCCTGTGTTCTCCTTTATTCCCAGGGCTTGCGAGGGCTTCCAGGCCGGATCGGCGCTCCCGGAGCCAAAGGCACCAAGGTGAGCCAAGCCCAGCTTTCCACCCTGCTCCAGCTGCCCCATTCCCAGAATTGTTTCCCACTCATCCCCAGGACAACATCATGCACGGAATCATGAGGAATCCACCCCATTTCTGTGGGAAAATCCCTCTTGGAAGGCCCATGAGGAGCAGGGAATCACGAATTGGGAAGCTTAAAGGCTTGCAGGGAACTTTGTGATAAGCTGGGGTTAAAAACTAAACCAAGCCCTGCCCAAATCCCTCCTGATCCGTGGCTTAGCAACGACTTGGGCTCAGTTCTAAGTTCGTTCCCAGCTCTTATCAGCACCATTAGTCCCTTATCAGTAAACAACGATAATGAGCCTTAATGGGCTTTTTATGGAGGGTTTGGAAAGCTTGATAAGAGAATGGGGAGCAGTTGGTGACAGAGCCAATGTTGTTGTTATTATTGTGGTTATTATTATTATTATTATTTTAATTATTATTTATTATCATTATTGTTGTTAATATTCTGTTGTTTTCATCGGCCCCGCTCCATTTCGTAATGGAATTTTTATCCCGGGAATTTCCCACCTACTTTCCTGTAGGTGAGCTTGGAGCTCGGACAAGCTCCAATTTTAAGGATCTCCAATTATCTTGGTTCTGAGTTAAATTAGTGTTAATTAGTTAATTTGTTTAATTCATTATTAGTTAAGTTTTAGTGATCCAAAATTTCCAGGCTGAAGTGAGACTTTATCTCTGAGTGTTATCCCTGGATTATCCCTTTCCTTGCCTTTCCAGAGCCAATTTTCCCAATGTTTTTGGGGTTCTTTGTCCTCACAGCCCCTCCACTGCTTTTCCATCCACAGGGAGAAATTGGCAGTCCTGGAAAACCGGGAATTCCGGGATCAAATGGACGACCCGGAGCAAAGGTGAGCATCCGAATTGTCACAGAATCATGGAATGGTTTGGGAAGGGACATTTGGGAAAACAAGAGTTTTCCCAAAAGTTTCCCAAATCCACCTCTGGAAAGGGCTCATTTCTTCCAAAGGGAAAGAATTGGGTTATCCTGGATCTATTCCCATAAACCAGCATGGATTGAGTTCTTCCAAAGGGCATAAATTGGGTTATCCTGGATCTGTTCCCATAAACCAGCATGGATTGAGTTCTTCCAAAGGGCATAAATTGGGTTATCCTGGATCTGTTCCCATCACCCAGCATGGATTGGGTGAAGATTCTTGGACACTGGGATTGGGATCTTTACTCATCTCCTCAGCCGAGTTCATCCATCCCAATCCTGACATTCCACCAGCTCCTTTCCATTTTACCGGGATTTTTCCCTCTCCTGGAATACCACCAGAGGTGACACTCAGTCAATAACTCTAATCCAAGGAAAAACCAGATCATTCCCAAAATCCCAGCCTTGCCAAGCCCGCATTAGCCATGATTTTATCTTGGCTCCTTCCAGGGCGAACCGGGAGCCTCAGGGAACGACGGCGCCTCAGGAATTCCTGGGGAGAAAGGAGAAAAGGTTGGTACCGACCCCGCTGCCATTTCTGAGGAATAAATCCCACATCCATCAGGTGGAGTTAACAAAATTCAACATTTTCCACATCATAGGTGCCCTTTCCAGCGGGGAAATGTCAACGGGTTGGAACGTTAGGCTTGGGAATGCAGTTGGAAAAGGGCAGGGAGAGAGGTCTCCTTAAATTCACCTCTGTCCATGGATAAAATCCCAGGAGGAGCCGGCTTAGCGTGAGGAAAAGCCATCCGGAGGGACTGGGATTCACTGTCAGAGTTTTTTCCACCACCACTCCCAGGGTAAATCCCTGGGATGCTCTGGGGCAGGAGAAGTGGATCAGGCTGTGGCCTCCTTGGCATGGGAAATGGGAAAGGTCTCTGAGCTGATCCCGAGTTGTGGTCTCATCTCCTTGAGGAATTCCCACCTGGATCACCCCCCACCAATCTTCCTTCTCTGCGTTCCTTAATTTCCTGCTTTATTCCTTAAAAAAAACCCCACGCCGAAATTTGTACTTCTCCATAGGGAGAAAAAGTCCAGGATTTCTGTTAAAACGGTAAATTCTTAAGGAAAAAAAATGAAATCCCACAATCCCAGCAGCCTCCATCAAATCTCTTGGCATTTTCCAGTCCCTCAGGCCCTTCCCGCATTCCAGTCTCCAGCTGATTTGGGATCTTAAAGGATTTTTTTGATAACAAATCCATTCCTCATTCCCAGATGAGGTCAAACACCTCCTGAAGTCTCTGGTTGGAAGCAGGGAGATCATTCCCAGGGAATTCTCATTCCCTTCCTCTCCTGTTCTTCTCTTCTCCCACAGATTTGTTTTCCAGCACTGCTGCACATGGATCTTCCCTTATTTAGTGGGAATATTTTAATGGGAATATTCTCTGCTCCAGCAGCTCCAGGAGAAAATCAGTGGTGCAGATGAGTGGGAAATTTATAGGTTTGGGATCTTCCTCCTTCCTCATTGTTTTTCCCATGGTTGCGGACTAAAGGATTCTGTTTAGGTGAACTGGGAGAGTTGGGAATTTAGGAATTCTTGGGAATCGTTGGATGGAGAGTCCATGTCACCAAGCACCTTCTGGACAAGGAAGGGTGGAGAGCAAGGCTCCCACACCAAAGGAATGTGGAAGATGTTCCCATATTCCCAAAGCCATGGAAGTGTTTGGATGGTGTTTGACTGCCCCATCCCTGTGATTCCCAGGGAGCCAAGGGAGTTCCTGGATTGGGAGGCTTCAAGGGACAAACGGGATGGCCTGGGAAGCCTGGAGGGGCTGGAGCACCTGGACCTCGAGGGCCACAGGGTGAGCCAGGACCACAGGTGAGCAGCAGGTCCTGAATTCCACAGATCCCGAATCCCACAGGTCCCGAATCCCACAGATCCTGAATCCCACAGGCCCTGAATCCAACAGGGATCCCAGCAGGTCCTGAATCCCAGCAGGTCCTGAATCCCACAGATCCCAAATCCCAGCAGGTCCTGAATCCCACAGGTTCTGAATCCCACAGGAATCCCAGCAGGTTCTGAATCCCACAAGAATCCCACAGATCCCG
>NW_024580669.1:685576-709767 GCF_017639235.1 Corvus kubaryi | reverse complement strand
AGGAATCCCAGCAGGTTCTGAATCCCACAAGAATCCCACAGATCCCGAATCCCAGCAGGTCCTGAATCCCACAGAGATCCCAAATCCCACAGGTCTTGAATCCCACAGATCCTGAATCCCACAGGTCCTGAATCCCAGCAGGTCCTGATTCCCACAGGTCCTGAATCCCACAGGAATCCCAGCAGGTCTTGAATCCCACAGATCCCGAATCCCACAGATCCCGATTCCCACAGATCCTGAATCTCACAGGTCCCGAATCCCAGCAGGTCCCAAATCCCAGCAGGTCCTGAATCCCACAGATCCCAAATCCCACAGATCCTGAATCCTACCGGTCCTGAATCCCACAGATCCCGAATCCCACAGGCCCTGAATCCCACGGATCCCAAATCCTACCGGTCCTGAATCCCACAGGTCCTGAATCCCAGCAGACCCTGAATCCCACAGAAATCCCACACATTCTGAATCCCAGCAGGTCCCAAATCCCACAGATCCTGAATCCCACAGATCCTGAATCCCACAGAAATCCCACACCTGGTCACCCTCGTGTGACCAAACACCCCCGAAGTGTCCCCATGGCTCCATCTCTCCCACCCCTTCTTCGTTGCTTCCCGAGCTCTCCCACATTCCCGCTTTCTGTGGGATCTTGATCCACGTATTTCATCTCCCGCTTCGTTTCCCCCCGGAGATTTTCCATCCCCTTTCCTCCCCTCCTTTCCCGTCTCTTCAGGGGAAGACATGACCTCTCCATGAAGAGATAATTCCAAGTGCTCAGGACATCCAGTTGTTAATTATCCCGGGATCAGGATGCCAAGGCTCGGGAAGGAGCCGCTGGCTCTCAGCTCCCGTTTTTAATGAATATTTTTGCATTCCAGCCACGCTGGGCACCTTCAGAAACGTAGGGAAAGAAGCTTGGAAATGAGATGTTAATTCCATCGATGAGCAGGATCACCCTGCCCTGGAAGTTTTCTTGAGACAGCTTGGAGAAATGAAGAACTTTCCGAGGGAAAAAGGGCTGGAAATGAAAATTTCCTCCGTGGTTTTGCTGGGAGAGTTTCAGGCTTGGATTAAAGAATATAGAAATTAGCTGGAAAGTCCAAGAGTAAAAGGAAAATTGGAATAAAAGAAGCTGAAAAACCAAATTTTATCCACACTATTTCATCCTGCCGATGATTGCGGTAATTTGGATTTTGGAGGATGGAATTTGGGATAATTCCAACCCCAAATTTTGTGGGAAAATCTGAAGGAGGCTGGATCTCATCAGATCCACTCTCCTGGATCTCCGAGGTCTCCTTGTCCTACAGATCCTTGCAGGAATTCTGACATGGATGGGTCACTAAAAAAAAAAATCTCTATTCCACCTCATTCCAGTGGAATTTTCCTGCTTTTTTTTCCCAGCCGATATCCTTTGGCGACTTTTACACCACATCAGCTCCATCAGGATCAAATATCGACGGGATTTTGGCAAATATTCCATGAGAAATAATGCTTAATTAAACGAATCAATTAATTAAAACCTGCAAGATCAATATCTGGGAGGGGAGACGTTGATCAGAACGTGAGGCTGCTGTTCAGAACGCCAAAAAAAAAGTGTGATTCCATGGAATTCACCAAAAACATGGGATTTAAGGCAAGAACAGATGGAGGCAGAGGAAAAAGGATCAACTCAGCTGCTCTGAACAACTCAAATCCAGCAATTCCCAGATTTTTTTTTGTGGCACCTGATCTCCTTAATCCACTCATTTATCACAAAATCGACTTTTAAACAATTCCCAAATATTTCTTTTTTCCCCCCCAAAGAGACTTGGATTTTCTCCCTGCTAATCGGCCTCATGGAAGCTGGATTTTACCTGGAAAATCCCTCAGGAAATCGGCATTTTCCTTACAGATAAGAGCTTGAAATCACGGAATAAAGATGCTGGAAGCGTGACAGGAATCTCCAAAAGGAATTTTGAAGGGTGGTTATAGGAAGGAGGTGGAAAAAGGTCCTTCCAGAGCAATAAAATAGGGATTCAATCCAGCTCCAGCCCATGGAAACAGGATTATTCTTCCCCTTGCTCCCCAGGCTGTGCCTTGCCATGAAAAATAAATCAAAGGAATCGCAGGAGGGAGGAGGGAGCCGAAAGTACAAGATTCCCTCATGGATATTTAAAAAGGCTGGAATTTTTTATGTTATTAGCGAGCCTGGAAAAGCCTGGCTGGGATAATAAATGAATTTTTTTTTGGACACTGATTAAAGAGAGGCCGTGAGGTGCCGCTTTTCCCACCCACGCTGCTCCTTGGCTTCTCCTGGAATTAAAGGAGAAACTCAGGGAATGGCATGGGAGGCTTCAAGGGACAAACGGGATGGCCTGGGACCATGTGGGGTTGGGACAGAGGGAAAAATTCCCAGGGCATGGATTCCATCCCATCCAGAGAGCACCTGGGGGGCTCTGATGGCTTCTACTGATGCCCAGGTTGGGTTTTAGGGGGAAAATCCTGAAGAAAAGTGGGATATCTTGGGAAAGTGCTGACTGAACTGTCCTTTTCCTCTCCAGGGTCCACCAGGGAAAAGAGGGAGATCCCAGCTCTGCCTCCAGGGGCCCCCGGGCATGGATGGGCCAAAAGGAGAAGTGGTCAGTATGGGAATGATCCAGTGGGGTTTCTCAGCATTCCCAAAATTCTGCACTGGGCCTGGATAAACTTGGATCATCCAGGTTTCATTTCTTAAGAGCAGAGACATTTGAATCCCAAATTCCAGGCATTGGACACGGGCAGCGCTGCCCAAACTTCTGCCTGGAGGTGTCTCCAGCTGGGGAAAATTCCTTTGGGAAAACATCAAACTTGGGATCAGCACATCCTCAAGGCAGAGCGGGAATGAACCAATCATCAGGGCAGGGCAATTAATGCACAATTAATGCTCAGCAGAGAGTTCCAAAGATCCCAATCCCAACGTGTTTGGGGTCAGTCCCTGTCCCAAGGAATTTTAGGATCAGGAGCGCCACTGCTTTAGCTCCATCTGCTGCTGGTGGATAATGTGATTTTTCCTGGCTCTCCAGCTCCTGGAAGTGAGCATGGATTGAGAAAAATGAGCCTCCCGGCTTTAATTGGGATCATCCTTCTTGTGCTCCTTGTCCTTTAATATTTTTAAGTATCCCTTAATCCACAAATCCAGTTTCCAGCAGTTCTGAGTGGAAAATTTGTCGGGGCGTTTTATCCCTGTTGACAAAGCTCAGCATCTCCTGGTTTTTCCATCTTTCCAGCACTGGAATTGCAGCTCCAGTTTCAAATCTTCTGCCCGAGCTGATTCCCAAAGATTCTGTGCAGGCCAGACCCTCTCCGTGCCTCCATTCCCTTTTCCAACTGGAAAATAAACCTGACTTAAGCTGTTAAAATCCATATTGTTGGGATGGAGGAGAGCTCCCAAAAAACCTGGGATCTGATGGACATGTGGATGAGGCTGTTCCTGTCTGCCCACAAAGATATTCCTAAAATTTATAGGAAAACATGTGGGGCTTTTTTTACCCATCTCCCTTCCGAGGTGTCATCCCTAAGGAGCACTTATTCCCGGAGAATTTAATGGGCAATCTCCTGAGATTTGGGAATGATTGAAGTGTTTTTAACAGGGGGAAAATGGTCCCGCCGGACAGAAAGGAGCCAAGGGAGATCCGGGCCTTTCCGTGAGTGCTTTTTCCCAAGATCACCTCCCATTACGGGGGAAAATGGAGAAAATTGGACAATCCGGCCCTAAGAGGCCAAAGGGGGGAGGGAAATGCTGAGAAACGGATTCGTTCCGAGAATATCTGGGAAATGAGGCTGGTGGCTGTTACCCAGGGAGGGCAGGGCGGGCTGCGAGCAGAGCTGGGCTCTACAAAGCCAAGCCTAAAGCCTCAGGCAGATTTTCCTTCTCCCACCCTTCCCATGACTCCCAATTCCTGCTTGTCCAGCAGGATCAGTGCTCCAGGGCTGATCCAACCCAAAGAAAGAGCAGGAGAGGGAAATGGGCCCCGTTTTCAGGGAAAAGCTGCTGCGCTGGGCTTCTAAATCCCGGAGGAGAAGGAGGGGTTGACCCACTTGGATCAGGAGAAAATTCCTGCTGCGCCTCCCTCCACATCCCTTCATCACGGATTTTGTGCCACTTGACTGACACAAGGCAAAATTTCCAGTTTTTCCAGGATTAGTTTTCCAGGCAGGATTAATTTTACTGGGGGGGGGTGGAGGGGGGTTGTGGGAACCACCTGTATTTGGGCTGCTGAAAATTCCAGGTCCCTACCTGGAAAATGCCCCAAAATTTGGAATCCCAAGAAGGAGAAGAGGTGGTGACCCCATGAAGTGCAGCAGGACATCGAGCATCCCACAGGGAAGATTCCCAGTGGAACCAGTGGCTGTTGGCTGCCCCAGGGATGAAGGATGGGCTCCAAATCCGTGGGATTGGATGTCTCATTCCATGGGGAATGGGGTTGGCTGGGAAAGAGACAGAAAGCAGAAGGAGGTGCAGCTCCAAGTCATTGAATGTGGTCCCACAGCTCATTCCAAGGGGCAATCCTGGAGGATAATTTGAGTGGACTTTTTTCATGGATGCAGGTGGTTCCATGGCTTTTCAGAGCTCAGGGATGCTTGGGCATCGTGGCTTCGGGGACAATGCCAGGAGGGTGGGGACACTCCTTGGAAAGCCAGCCCAGGTTTGAGGTGTGACATGGGCTGGGATCCCATTCCTCGTGGCCAGAGGAAAACCAGGAATTTCCAAAGGGAATGAGCCACAACCCTCGAATCCAGCTCCCCAAACCTCTGATCTCATCACACCCAAAACAAGGCGGCTCCACCAGAGGAGCAGGGAGGTGGTGCCGGGCTTGGAATTCATCCCTGACCTCCATTTTCCCACTCTGGCACAGGAGGAAGAGGTGAAGGAAGTGCTCCGGAGCGAAATGAGAGGGATTTGTGGTGAGTTGGCCCCGCTGCGACCCTGCCAGCAGCTAAATTGGAGCCGTTTCCATGCCAGCACACGTCCAAATGTCACCCATTAGCAGCGAGTGGAGCTGGGGCCCCTCTCCAGGAGTGTGGAATTCCACGTCCTGAAGATTCCTGACCTCCTGGAACTCGTCATTTTTATCCCTTAACCCCCCTCTCTCTTCCCGTTTGGTTTTGGCAGCAAATCTTTTCCCCCGTTTCCATGTGGATTGGGAATGTGCTGGGTCACGGAGGGAAGTTGGAACCTTTTCCTTCCCGTTCTTTGGTGGCATTCCTTGGCACACAGAATTCTCCTCTGCCACAGGGAATAACTGCCACCAGCACCACAAAAAACCCCCCGAATTTGGGGATGTTTTTGTCCCAGAATCCAAATATTTCAAGTTTTTGGGGTCTTGTTTTCCTTGCCCTGCAGAAATCCATTTATTTGTGATCCATCAGAATGCTCCTGGCCCATTCCCTGGGCTTTCCCTATGGATATGGAGGATTTTTAGGTTCACCACCACTGGAGTTGTTAGGAGGCACTGGCATCCTTGAAAAGATGGGGCAAGGGATGAAAAATAATCCATAAAAAATCATTATTTTGTTGAAAAATCTTGTTTATATGGGGGGGGAAAAGTAGCAAACAAACTCTGCCCTCTCTCTTCCGTCTGCAGGTTGTGGAGGTGAGTTGGGAAAGATGTCCGTGGAAAAGGGTAAGGCTGGAAATTCATGCAGGAAAGGATCCTCTCCTGGCCCCAAAACTGCAAATGAAAAGTTGCTTTTTAGGAACAAATGGGGTTTTTTTCTGGGATTCAGTGCAGAAAATGTTGGATCACCAACAGCTGTTGAATCCTGGTTTGAGGGGGGGTGGTTTTTCCTGAGAGGAATCTGAGGGATCAGAGGGACACCTGGAAGTTTCCTGTTTTCACCCTCTCCTCCAAGACACGATCAAATCCCTTCCTGACTCCCAGTTTTTAACACTGAACCCACAGAAATCCCAATCCTTGCCCACAAATTTCTGGGATTGCTCCCCCACCCCAGACCATCCCAGGATGAGCTCCGGGCCTCATGGAATCCTCAAATCCGATGGTTCATGGAGCCTGGAGAGCTCATCTGCCAACCCCAAAGCATTGGATTCATCCTCACTGACCCTCAATCCACAGGTCTGGAGGCAGCTGAAGTCCACAGGCAGCTCCAAGGGTATTCCCAGCTTTGGGAATACACCGGGAATGGTGGAAATTGGGAAGAAAAGCTTGGCACAACGCAGGGCAGGACCACGTTGGAGACTCCAGTGAAGCCCTTCATGGAGCCACCTCCACTCATTGCAGGTGAGTTCAGCTGCCTCCTTCCCATCTTTCCAACCATGGAATCCTCCGGAGCATCCCACGAACCCAGTGCTAAATCCTCTTCCCTGGAATTGGGCAGGAATGAGGCAGGGATGGGATTCCCAGTGAGGGCTCCCACGCTCTTGGAGACGACATGAGCTGATGCCCCTGGAAGGTGAGGAAAACCTAAATATTTGTGGGATCAGGGGTGATCCCAACCTTCCAAAGGGTTCCTTTGAAAAGGCTGGAAGGAGGCAGCCATTTCCAGGCTGATTTTGTCCCATTTTTCCCACCACATCCTTGGCAACTTCCAGCAAAACTTCCAACCAGGCAGAAATGGCATCTCTGAGACCAAACACTCATCCCAGACTATTTCCGTCCAGGGCCTCGTGAACATTTTAATAAAGGGTAAAGCCACAGATGAAAACTCATGGAAAAACTCATGGATCCATTCCCGTTCGTGTTTTCCAAGAGGGAAGGGCCCTGGGAGACACAGACCTGCTCCTACAGCAGGGAATGAACCACCCATGGAGCTCCTGATCTCCTCATCAGGGCTTGGATTTCCATCCAGATTTGTGGGAGAGAGGGAAAAGAGGATGGGGGAAATCATTATGGACTAATTTACAGAAGGATTTCTGCACTTGGAGCTCAAAGTCCAAACTTCAGGACAGGGCAGGATTAAAAAGAAGGGAGAGTTCGGGATCATTTCCCAGAATTTAGCAAGTGAGGATGCTCAGATGTTGGCACCAGGAGGGGAGGCTTGGGTACCATGGATGACACAGCCAGCAAAAGTAATTAGAAACCAATTTAAAATCCCATTGCACTGAGCAAGACACCCCAATGTTGTCACTTTTACACCCCAAAATCGTGGTTGTGGTGTTGTCCCTCACTTTACAGGTGTGGGGTTTTATTATGGGATGCAAGTTTGATGTTCTTTGAGAGTTCCTTCCAAACCAGGGGGATGGAGCAGCGGAATTTCTGGGGGCAGTGGAATTTCTGGGGGCTCGATTAAGCTTGATGAAGAGCTGTCATTAAATCCTCGTTGTCACCCCAAAAAATATCCTGTAGGGGAGGTCTCAATGCTCCAAATTCCAGTCTGAGAGCGAGTCAGACTCCGTGATCCTTCCAACACCTTCCAGCTTGAGACATGGAATGGTTTGGGATGGAAGGGACCCTAAAGATCATCCAATTCCAAGCCAGGGAGTCCAACAGAGAGCTGGACTTGATGGTCATTATTGGTCTCTTCCAGTTTGGGACATGGAATGGTTTGGGATGGAAGGGGCCTTAAGGATCATCCCATTCCAAGCCAGGGATTCCAAAAGAGGTTTGGATTCGAGGGGTTTTACAGGCTCTTTTCGATCTGAGATACAGAATGATTTGGGTTGGAAGGGGCCTTAAGGATCATCCAATTCCAAGCTCATGTTCTATGATTCCATGATTCCCCAGGATGGAGAGCTTTGGGAAGGGTTTTAAGTGATGATGGCCCCATGTAAGGAATGAACACATCCCAAAAAACCCAGCTGAGCCTAGAACCAAACCCCGACAATCCTCCCTCCCCTCCCGGCCCGCTCCAGGCGCTCTCCCGACGTCTGTGCCGGACGTCAAAGTCTCCCATTGGGATCTAAACCCAATTTATATCACGGCAGCACTCGGGATCAGATGGATGGGACATTCCAGGTGTTATTGAATCACGGCAGCAGCCAACAATCCCATTAAAAGCCGGGGCTGAGGCAGGAGGGCTCATAAATCCCTCTGCTAAGTGACGAGCGCCGAGCGGCTCCAAATGTTAACAGGATTCTGCAGTCGGAGCGTTATTGCCGCCAGATTCCAATCGCTCCCGGCTTTCTCGAGGCTCCCGAACTCCAGCCTGACATTTATCTCCAGCAAACAACCACAACCACTTCCACTTTCTGTGACAAACACCCAACCTTTCCCACGGAGTTGTTTAACACCATTAAGGGTTTTATTGCCGCCGGTCCCTCGCTCCCCGTGGCCGGTTGCTCCGTGACATTTATGAGGAGAACTTGTTATCCATGGAAGGCTCCAAGGATCTTTATTGAAATGAGGGATAATTTGTTTGCACGCCCTTAGTCCGTGTGATTTGCTTGGTTTTTTTCCCCCCCCAGCCTGGGCACAGCAGATGACGGGGCCCTCTCACGGAGAAGCCAACAGCCAATTACCAGGTGAAAAGCTGGGAATTAAGTGACATTTAGGGAAGTCACTTCCAAGGTGGGAAGGGCTGTCTGGCCCTGGGATCAAGGGATGTTGCACTGAAGGAGTAACACAAGGTTAAAACTCAGTCTGGGCTTGGCTTAAAGCAGCTGGGTTTGCCCCACGGGTGTTGAGCTGATGGTGAAGGAACTGGAGGGGGTTTTGATCCAGAAAAACACACAGGGAGGATCCTCTGGGAATTCCCTGAATGCAAATATCCCACCCAGAATCCAGGCTTTAACCATCCCTTTGGAAAGGTCAGGCACCACCACGGTGGGAACCACAGGGGTGGATGATGGAGCAGCAAGGAGCTCATCCCACCGTGGGAATTCCCTGCTGGATGTTCCCCTTTGTCCACTCTGGGAATCCATATGGGAAATCCAATCCTATGGGAATTCCCTCCTTTGTCCACGCTGGGAATCCACTCCTGGATGTCCCCCTTTATCCTCGCTCCCCTTGCCCTGCCAGCCCTGTGGCTTTGGGGTCAGCTGCTGCTGTGGGTCCCTAAGCCAGCCCCACATGTGGGGAGGGAGGGAGGGACAGGGCTGGCAGAGCGGGGCCTTTTCCCACCTGGATCCAACCCGTGGGGAGAGGTTGGGGGTGTTTTCCAGAATGGATCCAACCCATGGGTGGGTGTGGGGTGTTTTCTCACCTGGATCCAACCCATGGGGAATGTGGGGTGTGTTTTCCAGAGCGGGTCCGACTCATGGGTGGGTGTGGGATGTTTTCCAGAGTGGATCCAATCCCTGGGGGATGTGGGGGTGCTTTCCCACCTGGATGCGATCCGTGGGGAATGTGGGGTGTTTTCCCGCAGCCCTGTGCCTGCAGCCCATGGATGAGGGCTCCTGCCAGCGCCATTCCCTGCTCTGGTACTTCCACGGCCCCACAAACTCCTGCCGGCCCTTCCTGTTCGGGGGCTGCCGAGGGAACAGCAACCGCTTCCCATCCAAGCGGGAATGCGAGCGGCACTGCAGGAGCTCTGCAGGTGAGGCTGAGCCCTTCACATTCCCTCCTCCTCCAGCCAGGAATGAGCCCAGAGCAGGAAAACCCATCCATGATTTGCCCGCTCCCTTTTCCTTAAGGTGCCCCACTGGGAAGTGCCAGGAATTTGTAGGGTTTTGTTCCCTTCCCATTCCCAGATCATCCTGATCCAGCCCAAAGGAGCTCCGGGACATCTCCCCTGGGACAATTCCATGGGTGGGATTGGGCACGGATGTGTGGATGGATTTGCTTGGACACCCCATCCTGATCTTTTGCACGTCTCTTGTGCTTTCTGAGGGTGAAATTTGCAGGAATTTGGGAATTTGTGCCCTCTAAACCCCGCATTGCTCCGTCCAAGCACCCTCTGGAATCTCCAGCCCCCAGGCAGAGCCTAAACTCCATCTAGACCAGTTTAGGTCTAGATTAAAACCCTGGGATCAAGGTCCCACCTCATCCAGGGGTTCAATGGGAAAAACTCACTTCTGGAAGCACAGCTTGGCTTCCACTGCCAGATCCAGGCATTTTGGGATCGGTCCATGCAGGTTTTCCTCATCTCCAGCTCATCCCAGGAAACATGGGCCCTGGCAGGGATGCAAACATCCTGCTCCAAGCAGGACATGAGCTGATCCCAACCTTCCAGGGACAATATTCCTCTCTCAGAATTCCCTCTGCCTGGAGACCTCTGGGCACCGAGGAGAAAAAATCCATAAATTCTCCACAAGCCATTAAAAAATCTCTGGTGAGGTTCATCTGCTCTGGGTTGGAGGGCACCTTAAAAAAGAGAGGAATTAAAGGCAGAGATCCCACCATTTTGGGATCATTCCCAGGGCTTTCAATCCAGGCCCAGCAGCACCGGGAATTGAGTAAGCCTCCTCCTGCCCAACTTTTTTTCCAGGGAATTTGCTTTAGGAGCCACTGGGAGCTTCCCGAAGCAGCTGCAGGTACCTCCAGCACTGTTTGTGGGGAGAAGGAACCACCAGGAATGGGATTCATCCCAATCCAAGCCAGATTCCTGCATCCTCCATGTGCCCATTTTTCCTGGTCCATCCTAAACAGAGCCAGGATTCAGCCTGGATTGGGAATTTTGCTTTTTATGGATGTTGGATGTGACAATCCCGTGGCGTCAGGGACCTCCCGAGCTTGGGAATTGCAGCCAACTTCTGACATTCCCATTGTTTCCTCTTCCCTCTTTTCCCCAAAACCAGGCAGAGGAAGATGATCCGCTCCAAGTGCTTCCTTTAAATCCAACTGGATTTCGAAGAGCAACTCCGACGCCTCCGAGATTGGACGAGACAAACATGGAGAGAGGCGGGAGATGTTGGGAATAAAAGACGTTGGAAAACTGGAATTATGGACATTATGGGATGAGGAGAGGGAAACCTCCGGATGCTCAGGAAAAGGAGGATGGCAAGGGCAGAATTCCTGAGCCAAACCAGGTGGCAAAAATTCCCGAGTTTATTTTTGTAAAATAAAATTGTCTCAATTCTATGGAATTCTGGATCATTCGCCTGGAAGAAGAAAACCTTGGGAATGGCAGAGAAAGGTGGGAATACCTATTTTCCCAGCTGGATCAGGGGGGCAGGATGAGCCCCATCTCTTCCAGCCTGGCCCTAAATTCCTTGTGGTCTTTAGGAATTCCTGCCTTCTCCTCCACTTGGGAATTCCCTGGGGCCTTTAGGAATTCCCACCTTCTCCTCCACTTGGGAATTCCCTAGGCAGGTTAAGAGGAGTTAAAATGTCCACGAAGAAAACAGGGATCCAAGCCAGGCTTCTCCCTAAAAAACTGTCACTTCCAATTCCTTGAGGAGTTTGGAGCTGCTTGTGGAAATCCAGTAAGAGGGATTCTAAATCCCGGGATTTTGGTCCCATGGAGACAGGGACACAGCTGAGAGGGGTCCTATCCAATAGAATCTGTTCCATGGGATAACCCCTGGGAAAGGTTACAGCACTTCCAATGGAAAAACAGGGATTTATTCCAAGTTTTCCAGGTATTTTGATAAAATGGAGCTCAGATTTCCCAGATTTCAGATTTCCCTGGATTTGGGGTTGGCTCTTTGCTCCTGGAAGCACAGGTAGGAAAAGGATTCTCCTCACCCAGCATATCCCAGGATTTTCCTCACCCACAAACCCCAGGCACTGAGGAGGGAGGAGCAGAAATTTGGGGACTTTTCCTCCTTTTAATCCCCAAAAAACCCTGAAAACCATGGAATTTTGTAAATGTTGGCAAGGGGCCAAGTGCCATTTCCAGAGGGACATTTCCAGCCTCTCCTCCTGAAATCCTGGTTGGTCCCGGGATGTCCTTGGGCAGGAAAAACATTCTGGTATTGGCTCCTGGCAGGAAAATAATTCCCTGGGAGAAGCAACAACATGTTCCCGGTGGGAAAAGCAGCATCACCCGGAAAGGAGGGATTGGGCTTTTCCACAGGGCTTGGAACAAGCGGATTTCTGAGAACTATCCCAAAATGTTCGCATTATCCTGATTTCCCAGCGAGCATTTTCCCAGGAAGGCAGGAGGATGCGGATCTTGGGGTGCTGCAGCCTCCGGCTTTCAACATCCCAGGAAATATTTGGAATGAGTGGAATTCCGGCCCCGCGGCGTTGAGACCATCGAGGGGAGTAAAGGATTTGCAATAATCAGGAAAAGCCATCATTCCCAAATTAAACTGGAAAAAATAATCAAGGAAACAGACTTGGAGGAGCCACAGGTTCCCTGGTTGGAAAATAAAAGCATGGAATGGTTTGGGTTGGAAAAGACCTTAAGGATCATCAAATTCCACCCCTGCCATGGGCAGGGACACCTCCCACTATCCCAGGGTGCTCCAGCTTGGCCTTGGACACTTCCAGGGATCCAGGGGCAGCCACAGCTTCTCTGGGAGTTCCATTCCAGCCCCTCCCCACCCTCCCAGCCAGGAATTCCTTCCCAAAATCCTGTTTATCCCATCCATCCCTGCCCTCTGGCAGTGGGAAGCCATTTGTGTGTCCTATTCCTACATATCCTTATTAAAAATCCTCTTCCTTTCATTCCCTGAAGGATAACAACCTATTCTGTAATAAAGTGCTCATTAAGAACTCCAAGTGGAATTTTTTCCCAAAGCCAAGAGGAAGAAATCCCTCATCCCCCCTGCGGATCCTTTGGCCGGCGCAGGAAGTTGTCACCGCGTGTGAGGAGACGCCAAGCAGCAGAAATTCCATGAAAATCCTTTCTAGACCTGGGAATCCACAGGGGCTGGAGGCAGCAGGAGGAAATTCCCTTCCTGTGTCGTTATTCCCAGAAATTTGGGACAACCCCTTCATTTTCCCTTTCCAGCCCAGTGCCATCCCTTAAAATCAGACCTCACTTCCCTGGCTTTGGAATTTCTCGGCAGCTTTTCCTCCAAATCCCAAAGCCAAGGCTGGGTAAGGATTTGGCCTCCTGGTTCCTGCTCCAGGTGCATCCAAAGGATTTGGGAAGAGTCTCCCAAAGGAATGATTTGGCTCCAAACCCTCCACCAGAATCCACATTCCCGACCCAAGGCAGCAGCTCCTGGGGGATCCAAGTGCCTCAATCCAGGTTTGGAAGAGCTGGGAAGTGAAATCCAATATTTAAGCCAGCCTAAGATCGAGCTCAGTGGATTAAAAGCAGCTCAAATTCCCATCAGGGCTCAGGAAAATTGGGAACTGGAATTTTTTTCACTCCCCCCTGGATTAATCAAATGTTCGCTATTGATTTTCCATCCCGGAGGCTTTGCCAGGGCCAAACATTCCGGGAACGGAGCCCCGGCGTTTCCTTGGAAATGTCAGGTCAGCTTAATTGAATTCCTTGAAATTATTCCAGTGCAGGAGTGGGGGGAGAGGTTTTAGGGCTGAAGGATTTTGCTGGCGACGTTCCAAGTTCCGAACCAGAAAATTCCTGAACATCCTCTGGAAAAAGGCCTTGGAAAGCAAAGCTGACCAGGAAAAAATCTGGGATTTAAAGCACATAAAGCCAGTTCACAAATCCTCATGGAACGTGGAAATGAAGAGGGATGTTGGATTGTGTTCCCTGGGGATTTGTGGCTCAGGGATGCGAATCCAAGGATTTAGGAGCACCTAGAGAGCACCCCCAGCCCTTTTCCAGGAGGGAATTCCGGGTGCATCCAGGCAGAGAATCTTGAAACTCTCCCGGCCGCAGCCTCCGATGTCCACGGCCGTTCCTAAGCAACCCCGACAAAGGAAAAGGGATGGAGAGAGAGAAAAAGCTGGATCGGGATAATTTGGTAATTGGATAATGATCCGACCCTGAAATGGCCACGGCTGAACCTCATCCAGCGCCCTCTGGATGTGCCGGGAGCTTGGATCGGACAAGTCGGGAAGGAGCCGACAAAATCCTCTGGAAAAGCAGCACGGAAAATCCCTCCGTGGTGTTCCCAGCTGGAATTAGGCTCAGGTTCATTAATTATGGATTTTTACAGCGGGAGGAATTGGAGATGCCATCAATGGATGGAATCCTGGAATCAGGGAATGGTTTGGTTGGAAAGGATTTTAAAGCTCATCCCATGGGCAGGGACACCTTCCGCTATCCCAGGTTGCTCCAAGCCTCATCCAAGCCGGTCTAAATCCTGGAAAAACCTCCACGTTTCCCTCCATCCACAGCCCTTTGGGATGAAATCCATCCGTTTTTGGAGCAGGAACAAGCAGTGAATCCCGGTATCCACAGGGAATCCCCATCCCCTGCCCGCTGCAAGGGTGGAATTGCATCCCAACATCTCTGGGAAGGAGAAAAAATGTTGGAAAAGCCTGGAAAACCTTCAGTGCCTTCCAGCTCTGCAAGGGGGTGAAAATCGGGATGAGTTTGCCTCTGGAAAACCAAGGAAAAGGTGCCACCTTGGGCTGTTTGTCCGGCTCCGTTTTGCACCTGAAACAACCTGGAAAATCCCGGCTGATCCCACAGAATTCCTCTGGAGAGCTCCTGGGCATCCCTTAGCCCACCCCCCCTGCAATTCCCAGACCTCCCCAGCCTCTCCAAAACCATCCCAGAAACCTCCCCAGGGATCAGGAAGCCAAGGAGCCGCTCCAGAGCCGTGGAATCCTGGAAAAGCAACAAAACCCACCTGGAGGGAATGAACCTTTCCTGCAGCCTTTTCCAGCTGCTGCAGTGGGATCGGATCCGGGCTCTGGATGCAGGAAAAAGCGGGAGCAGCTCCTTTTCTACTCAGATCCTTGGGATAACAGTGGATTTTATGTTGGGACACAACATCAGGGAAAATTCCCGGAGCTTGTGTGTGGATCCAGGCTCCCTTCCCATTTTTCCCGGATTTTAGGTGTGTCCTTCCAACCAGGAATGTGCTGCCCACGTGTCCAGGTACGTGCAAAAATCCCTTTGGAAAAGAGGCAGGAGATGCAACAGAGGGAAAGAAATAAAAACATTCCAGGAAAATTTGGAGGATTTGGGATTATTTTTCCTCTTCCACCACTTTTTTCCCCCCTTTTCCTTTGGAGGGAAAGCAGCGAAATCCAGGTTTAATTCCATGCCTGGAGACTGCCAGTGGAATTGGATCTTTGGGTTTGGCCCATGGGATTTTTGGGAATTTCCAAAGTAGCCCCAATCCGGTTCATCCCGAGGAGTTTTCCTGACATTCCATTGGCATCCAAAGCTCCGGGCGGATCTCGTTCATTCCCAGGAAGATGCAACACGGAGAGCTTTGTGTAAATCCAGGGATGCAAATCCCCTCAGAAAAGGTGGGAAAAGGGCAAAAAAGGCAAAGTAATCATTCCAAATTCCATGTTCTCGGCTCTTCTCTTCCCGTTGGATGGAGTTTTCCAATATTTGGCCACGTTGGAAAGAATTCCTGGATTTGAGCTGCTGGAAGGAGTGAAAATCCCCCCCAAATGGGGTTATGGGAAGAGAATTCCCATAAAATCCACCCAAATCAGCCTCGTGGCGGAGGAAGGATCTACTGTCAGATTTTAGGGAGATTGGGAATTTCCCTGGGAGATTCTCCTCCTTCCACAGCCTGGAAAACGCAAATCAAGCCCTAAAAATTGGGGGGGAAAGGGACGAAGCCAAGTGGAAAAGCCCCTTTTGCCCCTCAGCGCATCCGTGTCCGACTCCTCCATGGAATTCTGGGGCTGGAAGCAGCGAATGGAATCTCCTGGGCCGGGAAAACTTCTGGGATTCAGGATTTTTTTTGTTTTTAAGGTTCCTGGGATGAAAAGGCCCCAAATCCCAGATTTTCCCCAGCTGCTGGAGATGAAACTTTAATGAGCTCCAAACAATGATTCACTCCCGGAAATTCAGCTCCCGGGAAAGGAGGGGAAAGGTGGGAAGAGGTCCCGATCCTCCGGAATCCCAGGGATGACGGAGCCTCCTCACAAGCTGCATTTTTTATAAATTTGGGAGTTTCCAGGCAAAATTTTGGGAATTCGAGGCCTCCAGGTCCTGTGGATGCCCCGGGATGTTCCTTGCTCAGCTCCCTCCTTCCCCAGGGATATTTTTATGGAAATTTCCCTTGGAAATAAAATTTCCATGCAGGAAAATCTCCTCTCTGCTTATCCCGAGGCAGCTAAAAAAAGTGGGATTTGCTTTTAAAGGGATGAACCAGGAAATTCCTTCTTTTTTCTGCCTTCTCTTTCCTATTTTTCCTTAAAAAAAACACCATGAAAATTCCATGTCAGGAGCATGGATTTGCATCCTCCAAGGACATTTCCCCTTCCCAATAAATCCAATTGTGGGGAAGGAGATTTGTTGGGAAATAAAACTCTGGAAAACAGCCCAGGATCTGATCTGGAGCTGGAAAAGTCTCCCAGTCCGTGCCCTGATCCTTTTCCCAGGAAAAAATCCCTCACACAGATTTTTCCCACCCAGCTCCTTGCATTGAAGTCGCCCTGGGGGGGGGGGGGGGTTTCCCAAAAATTCCTCCAAAATTCCAAGGATTTGGAGAACCAAATTCCCTTCCAGGCCTTGGGGAAGGAGGGAAACCAAAACCTCATTCCAGGAGATGGAAGCTCCAGATGGAGGTGGGAAAAGAGGGAATTCCTGGAGAGGTGGATCCCGATGGGGCTCATCTGGATAAAGGCAGAATTCCCAAGGTTTGGAGCAAAGGGAAGCTCCCACCATTCCCAGCTCAGACTGGATCCTCAGGGGCTGGATCCTCATCCAGGAATTCCCACAATTTTGGCTCCTTTTCTCCAGGCCAGGAGTAGGAACACGTCCCACCCTAAGTCAGAGCCCATCCCACCTCAAGGGGTTTCTCCATGGATTTTCCCCACTTTTAGCAGGATTTGCCCCATTCCCAGGGATAACTGCTCCCCTCCAGTGTGGCAACAGCTTTTCCAAGGAAGTTTCAGAGGAGCTTTGGATAATTTGGTCTTGGAGCCTTCAGGAGAATCCGGCCCAGCCACAAATCCGGGCTGGGACCCTTTGGAGGGACCCCGGAGACCCGAGTTCTTCCTGGGATGACATGGAAAAAATCCCTGTTCCCAAACCTCCATCCCCATTCCCAAATCTCCATCCCCATCCCTGGTCCCAAATCCCCATTCCCTCTTCCCAATTCTCCATCCCCATCCCCGTTCCCAATTCTCCATCCCCGTTCCCAAATCTCCATCCCCATTCCCAAATCTCCGTCCCCATCCCTGCTCCCAAATCCCCAGCCCTGTTCCCAGTTCTCCATCCCCGTTTCCAGTTCTCCATCCCCGTTCCCTGTTCCCAAACCTCCATCCCCATCCCTGCTCCCAAATCCTGATCCCCATTCCCAATTCTCCATCCCTGTTCCCAAATCTCCAAACCATGGGGGATTTCAGGAAGTTCCTCTCCAACCAAACTGGGACTAGACCAGTCCTGGGAGCCCGGACTGGGTATTTTTCCCACCTGGCTGCTGTTTTGGGATGATCCCAGTTAATCCTGCTGGATTTTTAGGGAACTGGAGCTTTTTTCCCCTCATCCCACACCTCGTCCTTCCCACCCCTTTCCATTGCCACACCTGGGATTGTGCCAATAAATCCTGGAAGAAGTTTCCCAAAATTTCCACCTTCCAGCTGTTTCCCCTGCCTGAATGGGAAGAGAAAATTCCCTAGAGATGGGAAAACAGGGAAAACCCTTCCAAATCCCCACTCTTGGAATAAAACCACATCCATTGGGATAACATCAATCCATGCTGGAACCCCACCAGGCACCCTCAGAGCCAGAGAAACCTTCGGCTTTCAAACATCCCTGCCCCCAAAACCCCCGGCCCTGCTCCCTGGGGGAGAAGCTCCGCGTGATCCCAAAAAATCCCGGCACTGACGCCAGCCCCAATTTGGGGTGACTCTTCCCAGATTGTGGGATCCGACGTCTTTCCGCCCCCCCCCTTTCCTGGTTTTTTCCCTGCGGATGGGGAGAGGCTCCGTGACGTCGCCAGCTCGCTCTGAGCTCATTTTAATGAAATCATTCCCAAACGAAGGCTCCACGTCTGGAATTACGACTCCAACCCCGTGATCCCTGATTTTTATAAATACACGAGGGAGGGGGAAAAGGTTTCCAGAGAGAGGGAAAAATATCCCAGCCCCTCTTCCAAAAATCAGGGAACAGCCAGGGAGAAGTTCGGGAAAGGCTCCGATGCCTCTTTCCTGGGAGTGATTCCACAGATTCCTTCCCATCCCATCCAGGAAAAGCAGGTGAGTGCCTGGATTTCTTTTATTCCCCAGCTTCACCTGCACAAACTTTAAATATTCCAGTGTTTTCTTGGGAAATCAGATTCCATGTTTTTCTTTTAAGGGAGAAAAAAAAGCAGGGTAGGAAAAGCACTCCAAGATTTTTTGATACCGAGGGATTAAAAATTCCCCTTAATCCCCCCCCCCTCCATCCTAATAAAAACAAATTTTTGGGATTATTCCACCAATTTTGGGAAGCAGATCGGAACAGGCAGCATTGGAAGGGTCGGGAAGTCTTGGGAAATTAGGGATACAAATCCCTGCTGGCACTGAAGGGATGGGAAGGAGAGCGAGGCAAATCCACCCCCCTGCCTCGAGCTCACCTGGATTTTGGAGCCCTGGGAATCAGCACCGGGAAAAACTCATCAGGGAAGCGGAGGCAGCGCCGGAGTTTTAAAAGTCTCCGGGTCTCATCCACAGTTTGATCCCAGACTTACTTTGGAACAGGGAAAAATCAGCTCCATCCCGGTGCTCCGCCGCCGAGGAGAGCCGGCAAAGCTTTTCATCCCGGTTTTCCAGAGCTGGAATGGGTCATTTTTCTCCTTGCAAGCCAAGCGGGAGATTTTGCAGGAGACACAAACGCTCCCGGCGGCTCGGCAGCATCCCGATAAAATTCCTGCAAAACGCTCCCGGGCATCCCAGCAATTCCCGGCTCCCGCTGGTCGCCCTCCGGCAGCGGCGGATTTAATTCCCATTTCCTCAGATCCACCGCGGGTGGTTTTTCCTCCTTTCCCTGCTTTTTTTTAGCACGGAGCAAACCCCAATTCCAGCTTTTTTCCTGCTCCAATAAAAACTTCCTGGAATGTTGAGGCACAATCCCCCCGGGCAAAAATAAACCCGATCCCAAAAATCAGCTTTTCCTGGCTTTTTCTTCCCTTGCTTTCTGTTCCTTCTGCCGGGATATCCATCCCGGCGAGGACCAGGAATGGGTGTGGATGGCTTCAGCCGCGTCTTCCCTTTGCTCAGCTGAGATTCCCAGAGTTTTAAGTGGGAAAAGCTGGAACAATCCCAGGAAAAGGCGCTCGATTCAGCCAGTGAAGGAGCTGTGGGGGAGAGGAGAGGGGGGAGATGCTGCTCCGAGATTCCAGAGAGGGCAGGAACATCCCAGGGCTCTTCCCGGAGCTTTTCCAGCTCTGGAGGGGCTTTTGGCAACATTCCCATTCTCCATGCGGCAGTTGGGAATCACAGAGTGTCCCCCGGGGATGGGAAAAGCCCCGATTCCTGAATCCACACCCCGAGCATCCCATCCTGCAGGAGCACTGGGAATTTGCTGAGGGTGGAAGGAGGTGAAAAAGGGGGGAAAGGGGAATTTTGGGGTGGGAGGAATCTTCATCCTATTAAGCTTTTCCAAGGAAAATTAAATCCCGGGATGTCCTTGCTGTTCAAATCCCCGAATGTGCGATTTGGGGCAGGAGGAAAAGAGAGTTTGGGGTCTGGAATTATCCCCATGTGGAGTTGAGTGCCTGGGAAAGGTTTTCCTTCCTTGATCCTACAGCTTTCCCTGGATCATTCCACGGCTGCTGCTCCTCACCTTCCTCTCCAATCCGGATCCAGGGAAGGGTTGAGGATTTTGCCTGGGGAGCGCTGTGGGATTTTGGGAAGGGGTGAAACAGGAGGCAAAGAAGCGGAGCGGCTCCCTCAAATCCTGAGGGAGGATTGACATGGCCAAATTTTCCCTCGGGAAGAGGGAAAAGGGCAGAATAAAGGGAATAAACCTCCCAAATCTCTCCCCTTTTCCATGGATAGCAAAAAGCAGAGATAAGGGAATAACCCTGCCCAAAATCCCCACTCCAAGGAACAGCAATAAACAGAATAAAGGGAATAACCCTGTCCCAATTCCACCCTCCAAGGGATGGAAAAGGCGGAATTTAGAGGATAAAACTTCCCAAATCTCTCCCTTTTTCCATGGACAATAAAGGGCAGAGTTAAAGGGATAAACCTTCCCAGAATTTATCCTCCAAGGGAAGGCAAAGGAAAGAGTTAAAGGGATAAACCTCCCAGATCTCTCCCCTTTTCCATGGGTAGCAAAGAGCAGAATTAAGGGAACAACCCTGCCCTGATTCCACCCTCCAAGGGATGGAAAAGGTGGAATTAAGAGGATAAAACTTCCCAAATCTCTCCCCTTTTCCATGGATAGCAGAGTTAGGGGAATAACCCTGCCCCAATTCCCACTCCAAGGGATGGAAAAGGCAGAATTCAGGGGATAAAACTTCCCAAATCTCCCCCTCCATGGGTAGGGAAGGGCATTTTCAGGGATCCCAGCAGCTCCAGGGTGACAGATCCCGGGGCATGGATTGAGTTGGGGTCACATCCCCCATTCCCAGGGGCATCCCGAAGACACCCTGGAGCCATCCCGCCCCACAACATCCCATGGGAATGAAATTAGCAGCTCCCAACCCCAAAATCAAGGATGGAATTCCAGCCCCAGGTGAGGTCCTCGCATCCCTGGGGACTGGCCCCAGCCAGGAATTGCCGTGCGAGCCGCTGGCCACAAGATGGGGCCCGAAGATTGGGAATACGGGCAGGATTCCAGGCGCTTGGAGAGCCCGCGTGGCCTCGGGGCTTCTTGGGGACCCTTTTCCATCCTGGGAATGGGCAAAAAGTCCCACGGGACATCCTTTGAGAGGCCAGGTGGAGATAAAGGGAGATGGGGAGGGTTGGTGGAGCAGGACAGGATCCAGGGATTTACAGTCCCAAAAATGGGCCAAAAGACCCCAAAAAACCCCAAAAATGACCCTGTTTCAGGTAGGAAGTGAAGCTGCTGTGGTTTGACCTTGGAGGTGCCCCCAGGTCCAAAGGAAGAGGGTCACAGATGGGGCCTGTCCTGGATCCAAGGGGGAGGAGGATCCTGGGGCTGGAGCAATCCCGGAGCAGCCAAGGCCGAGGCTGGAGAGGGGACACGGGTCCATCCCACGGGTCCATCCCACGGGGTCCATCCCAGGGGTCCATCCCACAGGGTCATCATTCCCACATCTTTTTGGGACCAAGTGGGTTGGGATGGGCTTGAGGAACATCTCTGGTGGCTTCAGGGTGAGCAGGTGACTGGAGACGCCACCTTTGCAGCAGCTGGTGGCAGCCATGGGCGCTCCGAGGAGGTGGAGAGGGATCCATGGGGATCCCCATGGTCCAAACTGGCTCTCCTGCAGCAGCCACGGGTGTTCCGTGAAGGAAAGGCCAAATCCTCCCCTCCATGGAAGCTCCATGGAAGCTCCATGGAAGCAAAGGCCAAATCTCCTTCTCCATGGAAGCTCCATGGAAGCGAAGCTCCGCGGACATCCCACCTCCCACCAGCACCCCAAAACCAAGGGCTGGGGGTTGCACCCCAAGGCAACTCATTCCCACCTGGAATAGAACCCGTGAGGTGAATCCAAGAGCATAGGGCGGGGATTTTAGGGATTGGGAAGGGATGAGGAGAGGCTGGATCTCCCCAGGTCCCACGGGAAGCTCACGGCCCTCTCTGCCCTCCCCTCGGTGTCTCCACGGCCAGGCCACCGCAATGTCCCACCCCAGGCTGCTGCTCCTCCTCATCCTGCTCGGAGCTGCCGGGACCGGCCGGGCCCTGAGCCTCTCCAACGCCGCCTCCATCTTCAGCTGCCTCAACGCCGCCCTCTCGGAAGCGCAGAAGATCCATCCCGAGGAAAACGCCGTCCTGGAGAAGCGCGGCTCCGAGTCGCCGTCCCTGGAGGAGGCGTCCGAGGAGGACGGGGAGGAGGCGGCGGAGGAAGATCTGGGGAAAAGGACGTTCCCGGGGGAAGGCCACTACAAATACGTGTCCCAGGCGCAGGTGAAGGGCAAGACCTACCAGAACCGGGCCAAGAGCGACCGGCGCACCAAGGTCACCCTGTCCCTCGACGTCCCCACCAACATCATGAACATCCTCTTCAACATCGCCAAGGCCAAGAACTTGCGGGCCAAGGCGGCGGCCAACGCCCACCTCATGGCCCAGATCGGGCGGAGGAAGTGACTGGGCCACCCCGGGCCACCGCCGGCGGGGACTGATGGCCGCGTGTGACATCAGTGTTGTCTATTTTTGACCCATCGAGCGACCTCACGTTCATCTCCCTTCTCCCCCTTCCCTCCTCCCCGATCTCCCCTGTCTTTCCTTCCGGACATTTCCATGCGCAGGGAAGAGGTTCCTGTCCCCAGCAGGGCAGAGGGGACACGTCACCCGGGAAGGTTCCTGATTAAAGCTGCGATCTCTGGAGTTTCCAATGTTTTGTTGTCCCATCTCCTGCTCTGGGTTCTCCGTTGGGTCCGTAGGGATTCCAAAACCTCCCCCAGCTCATCCTCATGGTGCTGTCCCCACCATGGCCCTCCCAAATCCCACCACGAGCTGTCCCTGCACGCAGCCACCAATCCATCGGGAAGGGAAAAGGACAGGGACAACCTCAGCAGGGATTTCCCAGCTCTTCCTCCTGGGTTTTCCCAGAGTTTGTCACCAGCACCTCCCCACCCACACAGCCCCGGTGTCCTCAGCCTGGCCCTGGCCAGGACCACCCCATGGCCCCAGGTGGCTTTGGACCCCAGGAGCCGCAGGTGCCACCCTGGGTCTGCCCACAGATCCCAAAGCTGTCCCCACTTTTCCACTGCTCCAGTTTTCCAGCCAGTCCAGCTTCAGCTCCTCATCCACAGACCGTCCATGCTCATCCCGCTCTTTCCCAGCCTCCCCTGAGCCCCAGCTCCCCACGTTCCCACCCTTCACCTTGGAATATTTATCCCATCTTCTAAACCTTTCTCTCCACCTCTCAGCCCAGCTGAAATTCCACCTCTTCCCTCATCCCTGCACGCAGCAGGTGTGGGAGATGGAGAGAAATTTGGGAGAGAAATTTGGCCCTTTTTCCCGAGGAGATGCTCACCAAGAGCAGCAAATGAGGTCCCACCAGCCCCATCTGGGACATGGCCATGGGGAATATTCCAGGTGGGACATCAAGGGACAACCAGGACAAATCCTGCCCTCCATGGAAGCTCCATGGAAGCAGTGACGGCCTGGAGGGTCATCAGAGGGACAACGACCTCCTACCTCAGCTCCGAGGGTGCACGGGTGGGGGGGGGATTCTTCTCCCATTGCAATCCACTGGAATCTTGGATTACATGGATTTTTATCCCAACAAATTCCTGGTGTTCTCATCCAGCAGGACATGGGCATCGTCCCCATTTTCCATCCAGGGAAACTGAGGCACGGGAAGAACAAGGTCCATGTCCGGTTGGGGGTTGTCCAGGTGTCCCCAGGTTTTCCAGGCCCAGCCATTGGGATGCTCAGGGATGTGCAGAGAATCCTTGGAAGGAGGGACAGAGGGATTTGCTCAGAGCTGAGGGAGAAATCCCTGCTTTGAGCAGAAAATTGGGAGAGATTTTCCACTGGGAGCTCCGGGGAAGCACTGGGCCGGGTTGGGAACAGGATTTTCCCCACCACCAGCCCTGCTTGGAATCCTTTCCCAGCTCCTGGTTGGACAAGGAGAACGTCCCAGCCCTGTGGGAGAGCCTGGAAATCAAAACATGGCCCATCCTGGGAAATCCCACTGGATCTTCCCTCTTCTCCCCTTCAAGGAAGGTAATTCCCAGGGAAGTGGGAAGGGATGAGTCGAGGGATTTTCTGGAGCCAGGCTGAGCTGAGCTGAGGCAGGGACAGCTCTTATCAGCTGATAAGGAGTGATAGGGAAGGCAGGGGTGGATCCTCCCTTCCCAGCTGCATCCCAGTGGGAGAGTCCCACCCACACCTGGACAAACCCTTCCGAAATTAATCCTTCCCAGGGACCGGGGGTGCTTGGACGGGCTGAACCACCAGCAGATTTCCCAAGGAAACGGGATGGGAATAGGAGCACTGGAATCTCCACCAACACCCACGTGGGGCTGGGAGCATCCAGAGCCAAGGCTGGAGCACTTGGGAAGGGCAGCGTTGATGTTTGGGGGGATTTATGGAATTCTGTAGGGTCCAAGGGAAAATTCCGGCCAGGATTCAGCCTTTCCTGCCTTTTCCCACAGGGATGAAACCCAAACTCTCGGTCTTGCACTCGGAGCTGTTGCTCGCCGAGACCAACGCATCCTTCTGCTCCCACTGCTGGATCCCACCCGGCCAATTCCCAATCCTCCCCTCTCCTGGATCCC
>NW_024580669.1:681049-685176 GCF_017639235.1 Corvus kubaryi | reverse complement strand
TCCTTCCCCTCCATGGATCCCACCCGGCCAATTCCCAATCCTTCCCCCTGCTGGATCCCACCCGGCCAATTCCCAATCCTCCCCCCTCCCGGATCCCCTCCAGCCAATTCCCAATCCTTCCCCCTGCTGGATCCCACCCGGCCAATTCCCAATCCTTCCCCTCCATGGATCCCACCCGGCCAATTCCCAATCCTTCCCCTCCATGGATCCCATCCAGCCAATTCCCAATCCTTCCCCCCTGCTGGATCCCACCCGGCCAATTCCCAATCCTTCCCCTCCATGGATCCCACCCGGCCAATTCCCAATCCTCCCCCCTGCTGGATCCCACCCGGCCAATTCCCAATCCTTCCCCCTGCTGGATCCCACCCAGCCAATTCCCAATCCTTCCCCAAGCATCCAGCTCTTCCCTGGCCTCCAGGAATCCCCTTATCCTCCTTTTCCTTCTCCACGTGCCACCATTCCAAGGTTTCTTTCCACATTTTCCACTCCCATCACAGCAAACCATGGGTGCTGAAGGGGTTCAGACATTCCCAAGGACTGCAGGATCCTGGATGCCATCCTGGGATCAAGGAGGATCCAGCTCCACGTGGTGAGGGAAGGATTTAGGGACTGAGCCAAAAATACATTCCCATTATTTGGGGAATACATGGGAAGAGGTGCCCACGTTCACATCCATGGGGTTTTGGCTGGAAAAACCAAGGCAATTCCCAGCAGTGGCCAGGACAAGGAATAGGATGGATTTGCAGGGAATTACATCAGGAGTCCTGGAGCAGGGGGTGAGATGCACTCGGAGCCATCCCTGGTGGAATGAAAGCCCCTTCCCGGAATGCCTGCCCCACTCCTGGAATGTCCTGTCCCACAGCTGGGATGTTCCCAGGATTCCTGCCTGCTCTGGGCCGGCCCAGGTGGGGCTGGGACCACTTATCCCGGGATTTGAGCCATTCCCACCAGCCAGGAGCTCCTCATGGATCCCCCTCAGCACATGGCTTGGAGATGGAAAGTCCCGAGGATGGTGAGAACATTCCCCAGATCCCAGCCCCAGCTCCATTGGCTGCTGGATGGGATCTGCTCCATGTCATTCCCGTGCTTTTCCTTTGGCTCTCCCTCCATTCCATTCCTGACCTGTTTTTAAGGATTTTCCCCAGGAACAGCCTCATTTCCTGCTCTCCTCAGATGATCCCAACCCTTCCGCTGAAGCCAAGCAAGGCTTGGGACAGACCAGGAATATCCAGGGGAACCAGACCACGAGGTTTAATCATTCCCATGGGGCTGTTCCCACATTTTAAGTCCGGATAAGGTTTTAAAATCCCTTTTTCCAGCCTCGTGTCCAGGAATTCCTTGATTTCATCTGTGCTGCATGGAAAATAAAACCATTGTCCACCTGCCATGGGATTGGTCTCACTGGTGACTTCAGTCCTGGCTTTATCCCTTCTCCCACAGCTGTTCCAGGTCTTTCAGGACGTCCCTAATCCTGCATCTCCGATGGATTTTTTATCCCTATTTCAGGGAAGGGACATTCCCTTTGGAAGTGGGATCCAGCTCCATGTGGCTTTGGCTCTTCACTCTCCACGGCCTGGGGTCGGGGAGGAAGAGGATCCAAATTTTGGGATTATTTGGGTTCAGGGAACTGGAGCTGCCCTGGAGCTGGCACATCCCAAATTTTCATGGCTCCAATGCTGGAAGAACCATCCCAACCCCAGGAGCCCCATCCTGCAATTCCTGTCCATCCCAGGAGTTTCAGCCTTTGGAAAATGAGGGTGGAAAGCAGAAATCCCTTTCCCAGCCCTGAAGGTTGCAAGGGAAGTTTGGAAAATGAGCTTTATCCTTTAAACAAATAAAGACTAAAAAATGGATTCCCCCTCCCCCCCCAAAAAAAAACCCAATGAAAATAATTTTCTTGAATCCACGGAAAGTCCTGATGGGCGTTATAGGGCAGCCAGTGCTGGGTGAGGGTTTAAAAGCCAAAAAACCTCGGAATTCCATGGATTTGCAGGAGCAAATCCTTCGCAGCACCTCCATTTCCCACCATGACATTCCCTCCCGGAGCCAGAATTCCCGGAGCCTTTGCCAGCAGCAGAGGACACATTTTTGCGGTCCCTGTGCCCTCAGGCACCACCTCACCCACGAGAGCCTCAAACAGTTCCAGGAGAGCATCATTCCCGTCGTTCCTGTGCCATGATCCAGGGGTTTTAGGGATCTTCTGGACAGGTTCAGGTTTGGTGTTCCCACTTCCAGCCGGGTGAAGTCTCCCCGAGGGACAAGGGCAGCGGGTTTGAGGGTGTCCCAAGAATATTCCATCATCCTGGCTGGATCCTACGGCCACGATATCCACAGCTCCTGAGGATCCAGCTCCCAGCCGAGCTCCCAGGAGAGGGAGGTTGGAATTGTCCCTTCCCAAGCTCCTGGAGCTCCGCTCTGTCCCCTCCTCTGCCAGAAGGAGGTTGGAGCATCACTTTTAATTAAGGAGGCTTTTCCCAGCTCCTAATCCTGCAGCCAGTGGGACTGGAAAGAGGCACGGAAAAACCTCATTCCCTCTCCTGCCCTCATCCCAGGGCCAGCTCCAAGGAAAAGGGCAGCTGGAGGCGAGGCAGCTCCCGGGAGCTGCCACCTCGGTGACCTCCCACCTCCAGGAGCTCTGGTGAGGAGCGGCAAGAGGAGATTGGGATTTAAATCCACCACCCTTCCCTCAGGTTGCTTACACATTCCCAAGCCAGCCCTTCAGTTACAGCCTGAGCCAGCTTTTTTTCCTTGGATATCCCTGCCAGCTGCTTTTCTTGGATTGCTCACAGCGCGGGGAGTCCCCGGAGGAGGGATAACCCCGCTGCAATCCAGGGGAAGGCCGAGGTCAGGTTCAATCCCCTTTTCCAGCTCCTTTGCAGCTTCCAGGGATTCTTGCATCACGTCTGGGGAGCAGCCATCCAGCAGCAGGAGAGGGAAGGAATGTTTTTAGGGAGACGGGGAGCTCAGGCACGGTTTTACGGGAGGCAGACAGAGCCAAAGTGCTTGAATTCCCACCTCAATTCCAATTAAACTTCCAGGCGGGGCCAGCCCTGGCAGCAGGACAGGGATTGCTTTAGCAGGAATGAGTGGCTGAAGGATTCCTTAAGGAATCGCTGGCGAAAGCATGGAAGAAGTGGATTTCATCTAGAAGCAAAAGCGTGACAAAGCTCCTTGGCAAAGTTCACTCGGCAGCTTTCACCGGCTGGATAAAGCGCAGGGAAAAGGCAAAATAAAACCCAAATTTGAGCAATCGAAGAGTAAAACCAAACAAAAAGGAGCAGTGGAGAGGTTGGGACTGGGAAAGGGATAAAAGGAATAAGGGAGATCTTCCCATGGAATCCTGAGGTCCCCCTTAATCAAACTGAGCCCCTTCATCAAGAGTTTGGGTTTAAGGGCTGGAACCTTTCAATTAAAAAATTAAATTAAAATTAAACCCCTTAATAGCACTTAATTAAGGGCCTAATTAAAACAATTTCACAAGAGGTCCTGTAGGACTCACTATCAGCACAACAGTAACTCAGTGTCTTAATTAGGAATATCATGGAATTAAGAACAGTGGATGGGCTGGAACAGGGATGGGGACATTCCCGCAGGCTGGAATTTTTTAGGAGCAGCTTTGCTATTCCCAGCTTGGGAAAATAAAGCCGGAGTCGTTCCATGCGGATTCACTTCTCGTGGAGAGAATTGGAGGTTCCAGCTCCCCAAAAACCCTGGGATTTTCCCCAGAATCCCTCTCCTTCCCTTTCCACGGTGACTCTGGCTGTGGGACAGCAGGAGCAGCTCCGTGCTGACATTCCAGAGGGATGGATTTCAGTCCCGGACGATGACATCAGCCCCGGATCGCAGCTGATGGTTTTCCAAGCTGCAGCAGCACCTGGCTGCACTCCTGCCCTGGCTCTGGGATGGCTCCGAGTGGGAATGCTGCTTCTCCCATCGCTGTCCCTCCCTTTTCCAGGTGGGATCGAAGCAGTGGCTTCCAGCCCCAGCTGTTTGTGGGAACGGAGCCACCAGGGAAAGGTGAAAGCCACGCCTGGAGTCTCCTCAGGGGACAATCAGGCATGGGGGCTTTGGGGTGACAACCTTTGGGGTGGCTCAAGGGACCTGGACCTTCCTGGGGGGCCACCTCC